>NC_041036.1:1160524-1248024 GCF_900634625.1 Parambassis ranga
TATTCCGAAAGCGTTAAGAGCAGAACTTCCTGCTGCTGTGACACAAGGGTTAATTCATCTAATGGGTTAATGCCTAAACCCAGGCAGGACAAATGTTTTGTTAAAATCCTGTAGTTCTGAGGACATCTCTGAGTCTCCTGAGCCAATCAGCAGATGATGCTGTGTCTTTAAGACCCCGTTCACACTGGGGAAATCAATCCAGCTAGAGCGGGATTTGGGCTGGTTTTTTTTTTCTGAGTGTTTCAGCTTGATTTCAATCCACCTCATGGAGGTGGATCTAGCCGGATTGGCTCAAATGTGGCTTAGGTCTGAACGCAAATGCAGATAGTGAATCCGGTTAGCGACATGCTACTTCCAATAAGCAATGTGCTATGTTGATGAAGATTCTCAGTCATCCAGGTCATCATACGTAGAGAAGATTGAAGCAAGGCGTCTGGACTTGTAGAGTTTTCTAGAAGACATTTCGCAGGCTCATCCAAGCAGCTTCATCAGTTTAACTGTTTTAAGACCACTCACTGCCACAGCAGGACACCCAGGACAAATGGGTAAAGAACCTTTCAGACAGACAACTGAGCCAGCTGGAAAAAGACGTGTTGGCCAAAGGACTCAACTTTGCCATCTCGCCAGAGCAGATTCCAGTGGTGGACCTCATCACAGCCACAGAGTCAGCCATCAAGAACAACAACCTGACAGACACAGAAGCTGAGCAACTCCGCTTGAAGGTCACAGCCACACTCTCCACTGCTAAAGCACCGCCATCCAACCTCTCCAGTGATGAAAGGAAGGCCCTGATTGCACTACAAAAGGACCGGGACATCACCATCTTATCAGCAGACAAAGGAAGATGCACAGTGGTGCTCAACACACAGGACTACCACGCCAAAGTGACAGAACTCCTCAGTGACACAGCCACACTGAAGAGGGACCCCACCGGAAACTACAAGAAGAAACTAGTCAGCTACCTACAAAAACTGGAGAAGGACCAAATCATCAACCGCAAGCTCTACTTTCGACTGTATCCGGGGGAAGCCACTCCACGCCTGTATGGACTCCCCAAGATACACAAGGAAGGAGTCCCCCTCAGACCCATCGTCAGCAGCACAAACTCAGTCACATACAACGTGGCTAAGCACTTGGCTGAACTCCTGACACCACTGGTAGGTGACACACCACATCACATTCACAACTCGCAGGACTTTGTGAACAAGGTGGAGAAGATCCAAATGGACCCAGATGACACCATGGTCTCATTTGATGTCACCTCCTTGTTCACCTGCATCCCTACATCAGAAGCCACAGAGATGGTAAGGACTTGCCTCACACAAGACAGCACACTCAAGGAGAGAACCAACCCAACGCCAGACCACATCTGTGACCTGCTGGACCTCTGCCTGACCACCACTTACTTCCAGTACAATGGGAACTTGTACAGACAGAAGCACGGCTGTGCGATGGGATCACCTGTGTCTCCTATTGTGGCCAACCTCTACATGGAAGAAGTGGAGAGAAGAGCCCTGAGTTCCTATCCTGGAACCACCCCCACCCACTGGTTTAGATATGTGGATGACACCTGGGTCAAAATCAAGACCAACGAAGTGGAACGGTTCACAGAACACATCAACGCAGTGGATAATAACATCAAGTTCACTCGTGAGGACACCAAGGACAACAATCTGGCCTTCTTGGACTGCACAGTACATATTGAGGAGGACAGGAGCCTCAATGTGGAAGTGTACAGGAAACCCACACACACGGACCAGTACCTGTTGTTTGATTCACACCACCCACTGGAACACAAACTGGGAGTCATCAGGACCTTGCAGCACAGAGCACAAACTGTACCCACCAGCTCAGAGGGGAAGAAGAAGGAGCAACACCACATCAGGAAGGCCCTGCAAACATGTGGCTACCCGAAGTGGGCACTCATCAAAGCCACAAAAACAAGACCCCCCAACAACAAGAAGAAGGACGACACCAGGCGGAGAAAGAACATCTCCATTCCATATGTGTCAGGAGTATCAGAGAAACTCCGCAGGATCTTCAACAACCATCACATCCCGGTCCATTTCAAACCTATGACAACACTGAGACAGAGACTGGTTCACCTGAAGGACCAGACTCCCAGGGAGAAACACAGCAATGTGATATATGCAGTCCAGTGCAGTGAGGAATGCTCTGATCTGTACGTTGGAGAAACTAAACAACCACTCCACAGAAGAATGGCTCAGCACAGGAGAGCCACCTCCTCAGGACAAGACTCAGCTGTTCACCTCCACCTCAAAGACAAAGGACACTCCTTTGAGGACAACAACGTTCACATTTTAGACAGGGAGGAAAGGTGGTATGAAAGAGGAGTCAAGGAAGCCATCTATGTTAAGCTGGAAAAACCTTCCCTTAACAGAGGTGGTGGCCTCAGACATCATCTTTCTACCACATACAATGCAGTGATTCCATCCATTCCCAGGAAGTTTGCACATACTCACAGTAAGAACAAAGGGCTGTCAACCAGTCCCCCTCCGGCAGTTTCATAGTCGTTAGCCAGTCGTTAGACTCACCTGGCCCAGTCAGCCAGAACATCACAGGTAAGTATGGAAACATTTAGTGCTATTGTTTGTAAGTTTTTTAAAGTTTTACCCAGACCCACCCACTGAGGTCTGTAACCACATATAAACCATGTTTTCCCACCAAACAGTTAGAACTGATGAAGCTGCTTGGATGAGCAGCGAAACGTCTTCTAGAAAACTCTACAAGTCCAGACGCCTTGCTTCAACCTGCTCTACAAGCTACTTACGGTTCACGGGGTGCGACACAGGACAAAAAAACTGCACGACACATGCGCACACGCGGTCCTACTGCGGCCTGAACGGACTCTGTATGTTACGAGGCGCCACCTAGTGGACCGCAAACAAGCCGGATTAAGCCGGATTGAGTGCGGACACGCTTGTGTGATAGCCAGATTTGAAAATAGGTCTGAACGTATCCAGATTAAAGACTATCCAGATACAAACCTACTCTAGTTGGAATGACTTTCTCCAGTGTGAACGGGGCCTAAGTAAGTCCAGCCGACCAATCAGGTGTCTGCTTACATTTAGGTGAGTTATGTGCATTTTAAAAACAGTGAACGGCGGTAATGTCGGAAGCGGTCGGGCGGCGTTTTACCAGTGATTTCACTGCAGCGCTCCGCTTTAAACTCCACACAGAGGGTGAGTGGACACAGCTCCATGTGTCCAGACCTTCTGTGGGTCCGTTCTGGGATCAGGTGCTGGTTCTTCTGGAGCCTCTCGGAGTGTAAATGTGAGTTTCTAACAGTGAACAGCTGCTTTGAGCCGAGTGTGTGCACCATGACTATAAATACATAAAACAGACATTATCAGTAGAGCTCAGATACGAGTCACCATGACAACGCTGAGAAAAGAAGAAGAGCTCCGTCTGCTTGGTTTTATTTCATGAGTAACAGTGAGAAGAGTTAGCGTGGAGCGTTGGAGACACGAGTCAGAGTTTAGTTTTTAATCACAAATATCAAATGTGCAGTTCCTCACACAGCCACAGGTGTCACTGTTTACCTTGGGTTTACGATGCTCTCTGATGTCCGTACTGACTCGCCGTCCTCTTCCTCCACGCAGGCCACAGCCACCAGCTCTTCCACGTCAGCGCCGTGGTGGGTACCCACTTCCAGATGGAGGGCGTGATAGCGGACATGGTGTCACGGAGGGCGTGGCTCCTGTCCCACGGAGCGGCGCCGTCCTTCCTGGGCACAGTGGGGGCCTTCGCCATCAGCCTCATCCTCAACCTGGGCATCATCGCCGTCTTCAGCGCCCCGCTCCTGTGGAAGCCACGCCGCGGCGCCGGCCCGCCGGCACGTGAGTGTAAAGAGCAGTGAGGAGGCGCCTGGCGGTCGGACATGTTGTTTTTTTTCTCTCTAACAGCGTTACACACCTGAAGTATCGTGTCTGTGTTGGCGCAGCAGCTGAGGACCCGCTCAGGCTCTCTGAAGCCTCTCTGAGCTGCTGGTTGTGTTGATTGTGCGCTCAGAGAGGCTGCTGGGTTGCAGGAAGCACGCTGTGGTAACACAACACTCATGCGGACCGACACTTTTGTTACAAGTTCAGATCTCAGACTGGAAACACGGTGCAGGGATGAAGGATCGACTCGTGTCTGCTCCATGTGTGCGTTTTAGACTTCCCATAATACGATGCGGATTGGATCGGCGGCTCGTACATACGTTCACCTATTGATCCCGCTCGTGTGCTTCTCCTTCTGATCGGCCGCCTTATTATCAACCCCACAATCCGTGGAGGAAGAGGAGAAAAAAAAAGTTCCAGTGTGTGCTGGCGGCATTAAAAGACACCAGAGCGTTTTTTATAACGGTGCGTTTCCGTGGCAACGCCATGTGGCCTCATGCCTGACTCCATTTTCTGTGGAGCTCCTTCTCAACTTCCCAAAAAACACACACGTTAAGAGGAGGCTGTGTTTAGTCACAGGTTTTGTATTTCTGAGGTGTTTCCGTGTTTTTATGGTCGATCCTTCGTTACCCCCCCCCCCCCCCCCCCCCCCACACACACACACACACACACTGTTTACATCTACCACTGAAATAATACCCGTCGTATATATTTATAGAATTTTATGACATTTATTGCTTATTTTAGGGGCGAAGAAATGAAGGTGTGCCTTAAAATAAGTTAAAAAAAAAGTCACAGTTTTGGTTTTAGGTGCAAAAAAATTGCAATGTGTTTTTTTAATTACAGAAAAAATGGATAGTTTTAAAAAAGCTGCAAGAAAAAGTTCCGATATGACCTGATTTTAAAGAGAAGCCTGATTCATTCATTAAACACCGCGTGTTCTCATAACTCTTGTCTAATAAAGCGGCCGGGGAGCTTTAACATCTCTACGAGTCTCTACACCGTCACTAATGCACAGTGTTAACACACACACACACACACACACACACACACACACACACACACACACACGTCTTCTAATCTAATGGTGGCAGGTTAATGAGAGGGGAAACGTAAGTGACATCATGGGTTTGAGGTGCTGAAGAAGAGGCGTTGGGCACAGAGTGAATGTGTAGAATCACAAAGTGCACACACACACACACACACACACACACACACACGTTTGTATCGGAGCACGTGTTGAAGATGTTTTCAGGTTAGAGTATCAGCGTCTGTCTGTCACGGACACAAACTGTATGTTGTTTTTATTTGGACTTTTTTGGACAGTCCTCTCAGACCACTGCTCCCTTCAGAGGCGACTTCCAGCAGCACTTATTCATGTAAATACAGAGAATTGAAGGATGTTTGATAAACGAGAAACAGAGAAGAGAAACAGAGCGTTTGACAGGACGAGGGTTCGGTCAGTGGGAATAACTGGTGCCTTTTTTTAATGTTTTATACGACGTATTTTCTACAACTACTCTAAAATGTATGAATACTCATGTTCTTTGCTGTGTATTTTATGTGTTTACTAGACTTGTGTAATAAATTAAAAACTGTAATCCAGCCGTTTCACATCCTGTTTTTAAAACCAGTCCTCCTCCAAACACTTTCTTTGTGTCCACGTTTGCTCCAAACTGCGGCTAAATATTCAGTATAACTGTTTCAACATGTTTGTTTTTACTCCAGTGACCAGCAGAGGGCAGAGCAGCTCAACAAAACACTGAGTGTGAGGGTGGCCGGCTGCTCGCTGACTTTTTGGCCTCTGGAGCTGATTTTTGATGTTTGTTTTTTTTGTTTTTTTGTTGCTTTACGGAGCTTTAAACATTATTTAAAAAACATAACTGCTGTAAATTTTTAAACTCGTTAAGATTTGTAGAACAGTGTGAGATTAACGTCTGGATTTTGTCAGATTACCTGAACCGTTTGTCTTCTGTCCGTCCTGCGAGGTGTTGGATTAACAGCACACCTCACACACACACAGAGGGTTAATATTAGAGGGTTAATATTATGATCAGTCTGTTATAATAGAAAGAAAAAATAATCACCATAAGAAATCAATATCCTGCATTATGTGAGCGGCTCTAATAGGACTAATAATAGGATTTTTGAAGCCTCATTTGCAGCTCCTGCTGTATCTAAGTGGGGCGGAGCCTCGAGTGCTGATTGAAAAGCTTCAGCCCTTCAGGAAGACGGGGACAAACACAGCGCCTTCATCCTATCTGCACAGGACCTGCTGTAAGACACCAGAAGAAACAACACGGCCGACATAAGTCCTCCAAGTGTTCACCCTCCCTCACCCCTCCTCCCCTCCCTCCCCACACCAGAGGAGGCAGAGAGAGAGAGAGAGGGATGATAGCATTACTCACAATCCATTACCCCTCCCCAGAGACGCTCTGCATACACAGGGCGGGGGGGCTTGAGTTTTGGAGGTGTTTGTTTGCTGGAGGCCGGCGGTAAGGCAATATGAAACTTGATTATTCCTTTTCAATACCCGTCTGCTGAGCATCCCGCGGAGACGGCGCAGGCTGCTGATTAGTTCGTCCCAATAACAGAAGGCTCCTGAATAGCCTTGTTAAGACGTCTAACTCTAAGTAGACACATTGTTCGGTTGAAGCGCGCTGTGATGACGGCCTGATGCAGAGGGATGCTCCCGCCCAGACGCTCGTCTTAATCAACTTTGTTTATTTATTTATTTTTAGGGCAGACGATACAAAGTGCTGGAACAACAATGCAATGAAGGGATATATATATATATACGTCTGAAGACGGGAACACACGGTCTGTACAGTACAGTCAGTATTTACACTGGAAGGCATCGCAGCGGTTTGTGGTCTCACTTTCAGGGCCATCTGTGTCCCCCCCCCCCTCATGGAGCCTCACATTAATCCATCTGTTACCTCCACCCACCCACCAAGAAGCTCCCTCACCCACCCACCCACCAAGACCCCCCACCACCCACCATCATCTCCAGATTTCACTGCGAGGCTTGGATTCCACAGACTCATCAGGTCGCTCCTGAAGCCTCACGGGTCGCTCGGACCTCGGTTTGTCTCACACTGAACAGGAAGTGTAAACCCAGGGAGGGGGGGCGGGTTTGGCTGTAACACACCTCTGTGTCCACGTCTGGTTCAATAAGCCTCAGACGGATTCTCACTTTTTAAAAACGCTGTAAAGACCAAGCTGAACCTGAACACGTCTGAACTACAACATGGCTCTTTCAGCCACTGGGCCTACATTCCTGAAGTTTCAAAAAAATTCACTAGAAAAATGGTGTTAATGGTTTTTTAATATTTAAAAAAATGTTATAAAAAATGAACGTTTCTAACGATTTCTATTACTGTAAAATTATGAATATTCTGGAAAAAAAACATTTTTTTACATTAATTTTTTTAGACTCTAAAACAGACTCTTCAAGATTAAAGTTAAAAATAAAAAATTAAAAATATATTTTTAACAAAAACATTTACAAGAAAAAAAACGTATCATATTTATTTGATTAATTCTTATATTGTTCAGAATTTTTTTTTTAAGATTTGAAAAAATATTTTGACATAAATTTGTAAACTTGAGACCAATTTTTTTGTAGATTTTTTTTTTTTTTTTTACATTAAATTTGTAGAATTAATTACAAATTTGGAGGAATCGGACGTTCTTTTAGATTTGTGACATTTAGTGCAGAAGCAGGACGTGTGGTTTGTCCACCAGGGGGCAGATGAATGTACAGAGCTTCTCAGGTCATGAACGGAGCTCATTGACACATTCTAATCACACAAACCTGCGCTGCGCTTCAATCCCTCGGTCATGTGGACAGTGGGGGTGTTACAGTCATACCCCCCCCCCCTGTTCATATTTCCAGAAAACACTGTCGCTGCTAATATTTAGTTCTCTTTGAAAAATATTTCTATTCGACACAAACGAGCGTTCGTTGTGATCATTTCTATACATTTACCTTCAACATGAACCGTGTCTGAACCCAGAGCTGCACTGTCCACATGGCCCGCTGTGTTTTTACATGTGACCTTTGACCTGTGTCCTCACATGAGGAGCATAAAAACTGTACTCAGCTCTCTGGAGGACACATTCCAACGTAAAGCCTATATATTCTCACTTCAACACTTATCCATGCACGGCCCTCCATCAGGCAGCTCCTTCTGATAAACACGAAACACTTTGGTAAACACTCGACAGGTCTTCAGAGGAGGATGGGCGGGAAACGGGTGACGTCTGTCCATCGAGCATCAAAGCTGGAGGAGCAGCGGCTGTAGAGGCGGCGTCCTCCCAGCTGCTCTTTCAGTGGATGCGACTATATAAAGACGTAAAAACCAAAAGAACGTATTTTTACCTCTGATCAAAGTAACTGTCCAGAATGAAAATCTCTCTTTCCTCCGTCCTCCGCTCCCCGATCGGCTCCTCTAGCCCAGGATGTCCAGGTAGACGGGCGGGTTCTTGACCAGGGCCAGCAGCCGGCTGTGGATGTCCTTGATGACCATCCTCTGCTGGGGCTCCCTCTGCCAGCAGCCCTGCATCAGCAGGTACACCTCCTTCGGACAGGTGCGCGGCCGCTCCAGCTCCCGACCCTGAGTGATGCATTCAATGGCCTGTCCGGGTGAGAGGGACAAACGACGTCAAAGGTTAGACGAGTTCAGTTTATTTAAAAAAAAACCCCGACACATCAGTGAACGAACACTGTAAAAATGTAGATGTTGCCATGGTCACCTCTCTGCTCTGATTTTGGGAGGTGTGTGTGCGAATTGAATTTTATTTAAATGTGACTTAATGTTTACATTATTTTATGCATTTTAATGTCTGTTTTTTATTTAATGAATGGTTTGTTGGCCAGCGTAGCTGTTAGCCGTGATGCTAATGTTGGCAGCGTCGAGCATCATGTGGAGGGGACGTTTCATCAACTCAGCGAGAGTCAGCCAGATTTGGAAAGTAAACACACGCCCCTTTCTCTCGGAGCTCACCCTGAAGCCACGCCTCCCGATCACATGGACACGCATTGCTGTCTGTGACTTCGGCCATCATGCACGTACCTCTGCGCGCAGAGCAGGAAGAGAGCGACAACCAGCCAATACTCTGCACAGGGTCCACCCAGAGGATTGGCTGATGTTTTTAGCGTTTATAGCTTCCACAGATGATTCATATTCTTCGTTTTAATGTGAAACTGTCGAACTAATTGGTTGCTATCGGATTGTAAAGAGAAGTTACACTAATTTAACAAAACGTGCATCAGAATGAAATCTCCTACCCTACCTTTAAGCTTTTTATGTCTTAGCAGCATAGCAGCAAGCTAGCCACCAGGAGAACCAAGTACTGTTACACACCAACACCCGCTAAGACGACAGCTAGCTGAGGTGTTCTCATGACCCAAAAGTACAAGAAGATAAGCTTATTTTTCTCGATCTATTATTTTGTGCCCAGCCTGCAGTGGTGTGAGTACAGAAAAGCAGCACTGTCTCCATGTACCTGTGAGTGAGGCAGGCAGAGCGTGCTAACATCCACCAGCTGCACCAAGGACAATGTTTTTAATCAACAGCTTCTCTATCTGCACATTTACAGATGAGTGTCCATTAGCAGCGACCTCAGGGACAAACGGGAGCAGCTGAAACGTGAATAACCTCCAGCACAGACACTGGTGGCTGCCGTGATGGATGCAGTTCACACGCTCAGTGAGTAAATCACTGTCGAGGATGAGAGCGAGGAATTTACTGCTGCTCAGTCACTCAGTCTGGCCCCCGTCGTTAACCCTGGCCTGACGCTGCAGAGCCACTTCACACCAACAAGGCCCATCAGTCAGAAGCAGAAGGGCCAAGATGGCCGCCACCGCTACCACGCCGTGCCGTGTCAGTGTTTTGGGATGATTTATCTCCGCTGCTGAGTATTTAAGCAACATGATAATTCCACATGCCCCTCATTGGCTGAGACAGATTAGGTTAACGAGGTTACAGCTCATTGGCCCGGGGCAAAAATGAAAGGCAACGAGATTAGAATCGAGTGCAGAGGAAAAGTGATCCACCCTCCTGCTGAAAGCAGAGAGGCTGACGGCCTGTAATAGCACCGCTGTGGTCACAATGGAGTCCCACTTCTTTGTGCTTAAACTGGGCAGGCTAGACTGGACTGCCTTTAATTACTATGAACTTATTGATCAGTTTAAGAGTGCAGAGTAAAGTATCTACAACTGCAGTGAAAACGTTCTGTTTGATTTATGTGAAAGCACCAGAACATTACAGTTCAAACATATGACATTCAATCTAAATGATGAACTTTTAGATCAGAGACTAATGTCATGATCTGTCCATAAACATCAGGCCACAGCGCACTCATTGGAGCGAGCTTAGACCCTGTTCACACTGAGGTAATCAATCCGGCTACAGCGGGATTCGGGCCGTATCTGGATATAGTCTGAACAATGCGAATCCGGATATATTAAGATTGATTTTAATCCACCTCTTGGAGGTGGATCTAGCTGGATTGGCTCAAATGTGGCTCAGGTCTGAACGCAAATGCGGCTAGTGAATCCCTCTAGCGACGTCATACTTCATGGGGACAGTGTCTGGGTTGCGTACAAAAGCTGCATGTAAACAACCATCGAACTACGACAGCTTTGCCCCGAGTTTATTTTCCACAGGGCTACAAAGGAATAATCTGCTTTTTGAACCAAAAAAACGAAAGAACGAGCGACACAGGACAAAAAATACGCACGACGCATGCGCACACACGCGGCCTGAACGGGCTCTGTATATTACGAGGCGCCACCTAGTGGTTTGGAGGACAACAAGCAAGCCAGGTTAAGCTGGATTGAGCACGGACACGTGTGTGATTTGAAAATAGGTCTGAACGTATCCAGCTTAAAGGCGATCTGGATTCAATCCTACTCTAGCTGGACTGACTTTATATAGTTTTGTTTGAAGTAAGAAGCGTTCTGGCCACAGTGACACTAACAGGTCATAAACCCACCTCACTGTTGGACAGCTGGTACCAGGGCTGTTTGCCGTAGGTAAAGATCTCCCAGAGGACCACGCCGAAGCTCCAGATGTCACTCTCTGTTGTGAACTTCCTGTACATGATGCTCTCTGGGGGCATCCAGCGGATTGGCAGCATGGTCCGTCCGCCCACCTGAGGACCAAAATAAAATGTAAAAGTTTTCCCCACACTGACTGAGGATGCTACTGTAGCGACACTTACCCGATAGTAATCCGTGCTGTAGATGTCTCGCGACATCCCGAAGTCTCCGATCTTGACCACGAGCCCCTCCCCCACCAGACAGTTGCGGGTCGCCAGGTCGCGGTGGACAAAGTGGAGTGACGCCAGGTACACCATGCCCGAGGCGATCTGGGCGGCGATGTGCAGCATCTGAGGCAGAGTGAGCTGACCCAGTGGAGGCATCTTGTACTCCTCCAGGATACGAGCGTCAGGGCCGTGAGCTCTACGGGGGGGGGGGCACAGGGAGGGGGCACGAGGTGAGGGTGCACATCTGTTATTCCTTCATCTTAATAACTGAGCTTTAATAGAGAGTTTTATGTCTTTTATTGTTATAAATGACATGTTTTCTGCTGTCCAGATGGGGCTGAGAGATGAAACTGCAGGTCCTCCCATTTCCACTAGAGGGCTGGCTGCAAAGGTGAGTCAGGTCTCATAGAGCTTCATGTGAAAATGTACAACTTCAGAGCAGAACAGAGACAAATGTGAATGTTTGAACTCATGATAAAGGCACATGGTATGAAAAGTCATCTGTTTAAACGAAACAGCTGTAAAACTCTTAGTTTACTCTAAAGCTTGTTCCACACGAGAACAGAGAACTTTCTTTTCGCTCTCGAGGCGACAAGAACGAGAACAAAGTTCGTTTCGGCACAGAGTATTCACACTCCGAACTCCTCATACGGCCCTCCCACTGCAGCACACGTCACACAAACGTTGACAATGCAGTTGTTTTGTAAACTGTGAGCACAGTCGTGGTTACCTGGCCTAACGAGCTGATAATGTTCAGGGAAGAGGGCGCACAGCTGACAACAGATAGAAGATCAGTGCAGCTGACTGCAGCAGACCTCTGGTCTGTGTGAGTTTAACTCTGTGAACGTGTGGATGACTGTCTGCAATAATACGTCCCTAAACTGTCCATCGTCGCTGTGCTTCCTCCTTCTGTCTGTGTGTTCTGCACCTGAAGAAGCTCTTGGCTTCTCCACATTCATCACGGCCACAATAAATTCCGACCAATCACAGAATTGTTCTCGCACAGCACTGAGAGAAAAAGTTCCGAGAGCGCTGCAGAACAGGCGCTCTGAGAGAAAAATGACGTCATTTTGTAGCCTAGGCGCAGACAGCGAGGAGCGAGTTCTTTGTTCTTGTGGAGCATGCTCCCACCGGGACACAGTCTGACTCCTCCTCTAGTGGACTTCAATGCTGCCAAGGTGGCCGACAGATTGATGCCTGTATAAAGGTGACATCACTGTCTTGGAAAATATTGATTTTGATATTTGTCAGAAAACAAATCTAATCTAACAATGTGTTTAAAAAAAGATCATAAAAATAGTTTTTGTAATAAAATACAGAGAAGTAAAAAAATGACATGGATTTGATGAAGTGCTCTTCAGTGCAGAGTTTAAAGCAGCTTCATGTGGTTATTAAACATCTTTTTATAAACGTCCTCCGTTGTATACACCCACTGTAAGTAAGCAACATATAAAATGAATTTAATGATCCTAAAAACATCTTCACAAATAAAGATTGTTCCGCTCATGGCCGCTGGCCGATCATTGTATTCAAACAAATGATTAAAATTAAACCCTCTGAATTGATTGTATTGTCCGCTGAACCCTGAGACTGCTGTCGATTGTACAGGGACAGTATTTTATTCACAAAGACCCGACCCCGCCGGCCTCTGCTTCCTATTGGCTGCTCCGATTATTCAAACGCCAGGATTGGCCCTTCCTGTGTGTTGGTAACTATGGCACCAACCCTGGGTGACCTTGGGGGGGGGGGGGGGTGACCTCAGCATGCAATCTGCAGATTGAGCATTTCTGACATATATGAGCTCTCAGCATGACCACCCATAATAAAGCCATTTAACAATGACGGTTAATAGAACACACGCGGCTTGTAATCCGCCTACAGCTGATTTGCAATAACTCGATTCAGATTTCTCATCGACGCTCAGTGGTTTTTCTGCATCATAAACACCCACTCGCACGTCCAAACTCCAGGCTAAATGAGCCAATCACGGCTGATGTGTCTCCATCCATCCTAATATCTCTGCTCTCCACTTTGTCCCCTCCTCACAGGGGAAGTTGTCTATACAATCACTATTAGTTTATAAGGCAGGTGGCAGGGTGGGAAAGCAGCTGCATTGTGGGGGCTCTCAGACGTTTCACCCATTCTGTCTGCTGGGAAATCGCATTTCCATCCATTGGAGAACATATATCTCAGAAAAAGTCTGTGTGTGTGTGTGTGTTTTCATTCCCAATCTGTCTCCTGTGGAGGACACCTGGCAGACAGCGTCCACTAGTCTGCTCTGTCAGATGGTTTCCCAGGTGCTGTGTGAGCTCTGATAGGTCAACACTAACATACACACAACAACTTTATGAGCTAATGCTCTCATCTCTCCTCCTCTCCATGCTGTGTTTTTATTCCTGTGGGTGTAGTCGGTTCTCTCTACACCTCACAGATGGATCATATCATATGTTTGACATGTATGTTTACAGTCTGTCCTTTATTCCGTACACTTGCGGCGCTTTATTCTAACAACAACACACTCGTCCTCCAGTCGACGACAACAAAAGCCAACTGACGTCATTTTTCTCATTGAGAATCAGATTGGCGCCATTTCCGTTCCCAAAAACTACATAATCAATAAAAGTGAAGCAGCAGAAATAACAGCAGAAAACAGAAGTCGCCCAAGGAGACTGTAAAGGTTGAACAGATTAAAAAGAATTGTGATTGGATGAACCGTCTGTCAGTCACTGACCATCATGAGCTACAGTGAGGCTCTTTGAAAGCTAACAAGTAGCAGTTAGCATGTCTGCAGGGGCCTTCTGTTGACTCTCTTTAACGCAGCGATGATGGTTTGAAGACGCCATCGTTATTCTGCCTTTGCTCTCAATACAATATTCTTGCAGTGTTGTCCTCTACTCGACTACTGGATAATTATTTAAACTAAAGTTTCTTCCGCTGGTTTAGTTTATACTTTGACTATAAAAGCAGCTTTTATCTACTTTGAGTCTGTGAAATTATCTCTTCTTCTTCTGTGGTTTTTGACATGTTAAAAAGCTTTTTGGGGACAGAGTCTGCTTTAAATGTATTAACTGTAAAAACCCCTGGAGAAAAAAAAACAATTCATGACATTAGGACATAAAAATCACATTCGACACGTGAAACTGTGAAAATGATGTTTTGCATGTTTCTTTGTAAATTTGCTGTCATGTTCTGTCAGATTAGCACATGTGGAGCTCCCCAGATGATCTAACCAGAATTTAAATGTGACTAAGAGGCCTTAAAGTGCAGAGAGGGAGGGGAGCAGCTGAATCCTTAAACACACCGAGTGACCGCTGCAACCACACGCTGCACCGAGGTCAGTAAACACACGTCAGCGCTGCAGCGTTTAAAGAACTGTCATTTACTGTGTGTGAGAGCAGCGCGGGAAGACGCGGCCTGTGTAATCACAGCAATGACACCTGATAATGTTACTGTCAACAGGACGGCTTCAGACTAATTTCTCTGCCCTGGACTTTCAGCTTCTTATCTTGGTCTTTGTAAGAGCTGCTACACATGCTGCTTGTTGTGTTTAGGGCAATCTGGGCTGCTCAGATGTAGCATCACGGTCTTCTTTTTAGCTTCTATACAAAATTAGGGATGCCACCGACCACACGTTTTTCACCAAAACTACTCGGACGAAACAGGATGTTGTGATGGTGCAACCAGCACGGACTTGTCTGGACGCTCCAGCATGTCTGCGGTGTCTTCTCTTGCTCGATTTGAGCAGTTAACTAAAGAGATCAGCTCCTCTGATACATCTGCAGCTGACGTTATTCCTTTAAACACAGCACTAAAGCGTCTTCTAAGCAAAGAGAAAAGTACACTCGTAGTCCGTCAGCACGCGTTTCACTGAGAACTACACGAATCTTCTGCACTTCATCATGGTATTGATCTGCGTTATAAAGATCATACTTGGATGTGTGAATAAAGCAGCGCGCACACGAGACATGATCCAGGCCGCGTGGGTGCAGAGAACCCGCTTGGAGACGGGGAAGCGCCCTCGTTGTCTGATGTGTTCAGTCAGATGCTACAGTAGAGCGCCTCAAAAACAGGCTCAGTTTTTAACAATCTGATGAACTAATTTTAAGATATAACAGTGTAAAAAGTGTGAGAACAAGCCCCGGTCTCCCCGACACATGAGTGGGGTCAAGCTAAGTTATTTTATTTTATATTGTGCATTGTTTAAATGTGCTAAATTTTTTCATTGTTTCGGTTTTCGGCCTTGGATTCCTCATTTTCGGTTTTCGGTTTTGGCCAAGAATTTTCATTTCGGTGCATCATAGTAAAAATCGCCTTATGAAAGTGTGTGTGTCTGTGTTTACATGTATCTCTCCAGACCGATCTGGCTTCTTTTAATAATCGTGTGAAGGAGATCGTGTGGAATGTCAGAGCCAAATGGACATTTTGTGACTTCTGACATTTGATCACACAGGATAAAGCACAAACAGAGCTCTGCTCCGTCTTATTATGTGTTTCATATCAGCAAACGATTTGTGAGTTAACTAAATTAACCTCAGATTAATGTCTGAGAAGACGCGCACTGCCTGCTGAACGTTACTCTGATCAAACGAATAATAAGCACTCCTCAACAACACAGACATTTAAACCACTTATTAGTGATGGATCCTGGTCTGTTAGGTTCTAAGTGTCCAGTCTGCGACCTCAACATGCCAGAAAATCATGGAGACGTCAATCAGAACATCCTCACACTGAACTATAGAAGTTTCAGAAAGCCGACAAACACACAGAGTTATCATCTAAAACCCTCATTATCTGCTCTAAAGCTGCCACGAAGAGTCCGCGAATGGAAGTTTGAAAACAGGAACATTTTCCACATAAAATACATTGATTAATCATGGAAAATAAATAATGTAAACAAGCATCGGCGGCAGTGTTAAGATAAAAACGTACAGCAGGACCCTGAAGCTGGTGTCCGGTTACTTCTGGTCACATGGTGCATTTCAAACTGTTCATTTTGTGTAAAAACCAAAGAAACCAGCGTCCACTCACATTTCACAGCCAGAAACACTGATTGATGCTTTACTCTCATTTCTATTCAAATCTAATGCTTTATTCAACCCACTAATTGATTAAATAATTCATTCAGTTATTTCAGATTTAGGCTGAATTCCCTTTAGCTGCAGCAGGTTCAGGGTCCTGGTCCAGGTGCAGGTCTGCACACTCTTAATGTCACCTCTACATACTTTCATCCTCTGAGACCTGAGCTGGGACTGGGTTCAGTGTGTGTTTACGTACCGGAGGAAGCGGTTTAGGTCTCCGTGCCTCATGTACTCGAACACCATGGCCAGCGGCTCTCCGTCCGTGCAGACGCCATAGAATCGAACGATGTGCTGGTGCTGGAGCACCGTCAGCAGCTCCGCCTCCCGCTGGAAGTCCTGCCGGGTCGACTCGTTGGCGTCCTTCAGCGTCTGTGGGACGATTACACATTAAGAGACGCTAATGGTAACTTTAATTTTATTTCTGAAGAATAAACGAACTGTCTATAAATATATTCTCCTCAAATCTGATCGGACTCCAGTAAATCAATATTTTTATCCAATGATTGATTTTTTTCAATCTTTTAAAATGAAATAAATTTAATTTACCCCATGACAAAGACAAAAAAAGGCCAAAAAAGATCCTAATGATCATAAAATATAACGAACGGAAGGATCAACATGTTATTGAACAGCGGTCTTTAGGTGAGTATCAGCAGATGGTGAGGCGGTGTAACAGGCGGGCCCAGACTGCCTGGTTCCGCCCCCCCACCCCACTTAGATGATGTGTTATAAAAGCCATGTCAGATTAATGGGATGATAAATGCGAGCAGATTCAGCCCGTTGTTCTTTATTCACTGTGGTTTGCATTAACCTGCTCGTAACATGAGCCGAGGATTAAACCAGCGAACTGTCCTTTAACACACGGCTCACTCTGAAACCGCAGCGCTGACGTGTGAGAGCCGCGGACATGCTTCTGCTTTGGTTGTGTTAGTTCTTGTCTCTTCTTCTACTAATTTCCAAGTGTTCAGTTCTGAAAGTTTTGTAATCTGTAGCTTGTTATTTTAAAAACTGATGATTTGTTTTACAGTGACTTTTAAAAGCTAATTGTCACTTTGCCTAATTGTAGCTGTAACACTGAATTTTTTGCCGCACTGTTGTTAACTATTGAAGCTGACATTTTCACTGTGCCTTCCCATGTTTCAGAGGGAATAAAGGCCACTTTAATGGCTTTTAAAAACCAGAGGAGGACAGATTGACTCACCTTGATGGCCACCAGCATCTTGTCGCTGTCGGGACTGAGGTTGGCACACTCCGCCAGGTAAACTTTACCAAACGCTCCTTCACCCAGCTCCCACTTCAACACGATGTCCTGCCGCTTAATATGCTGCACACCTGAGACCATAAAACACGAAACCTTTCTTTACTTTGTTGTTCTTTAAAAAAGGAACATTAGAGAAATGGTAGAGAAGCTACTCACACATGTCTTTGTCCTTGATGATGCCGCAGAAGTACTGCGGATTCTCCACAAAGCTAGACAAGCCGGAGTCTTCATCTGAGGAAGGTGGGCTGGTTCCAAAGTTCATGAAGCGCAGCGACACGGCCAGGTCATCCTCTGTACCCAAAACTGATGAGCCTAATGGAACAGGGCGGGGCGGGAGAGAGAGAGAGAGCGAGATATGCAACACCTAATCAGTCTCCAGCCATTTGTGATTGCAGTGGCCATCAAAAGAAGCAATTCAGAACCCATTTTTCCCTTCGAGGAATCGAAATTCTCCGTCGCCAACTTGGTTGCACATTTGTTGGTGCCATGGAGACAGACAGTGACAAGCTCTAATAATCACCATCATCAACCATGCAGCAATCAGGCCACATTGAACTGGAAAAAATGACCATACAGGAAGCCTGAATGGTTAGCAACCCCTGACTATAGTGGGTATTAAAAGCCAAACAAGTGGGGCCCAAATTGTAAAACCCCACTCAGCAAGGCAAACCACAGAACCCCCAGAGTCCAACACGGCAGAAAATGGAACAACAAAGAGCGAGCACAGGGAAGGAAAGAGCGAGCGGGGTCCACTTAGGCAATCAGGCCCACTTAGGCACTTTGAGAGTGAGAAGGGTAGACGTGTGTGTGTGTGTGTGTGTGTGTGTGTTGTGGGAGTACGGGTGAAGCTATATCATGTCTAGCTGTTCCTCCATCCATCCATTCATTCATTCATCCATCCATCCATCTTCTTTAATGGCCCTCACCACGTGGCGGTGGCTAGGGGAGGTTTCTGCCGCTGCGCTCGTGCAGTAATTAAGGCACTTTAGCTCGGCCGGCGCAGCGGCTGCCTGCGCGCAAAGTTCCAGCTCAGTGCAAATCCTACACGAGGCGTCTCTTCTATGAATTATTACCTTCTGAGAGACAGACACAATAATAAGGCAGAACAGGTATTATAAATGTCTTCTTAGGTAATCTGGTGTTGCTTTTTTAGTTTAGAAATATAACAGTAATATGAACATCTGCTGCCAGAAGTTCTGTCAGGGATTCAGGGACAGACCCTAGACCAGACCAGACCTAGGCCCCATTGACACTACTCTAGTAGACGCCATCTTGGCAGCACCTGAGTCTAAAACAGAGTTGGTACCAGTATGTACACGTTTAAAGTTGGACACTTTTTTTTAATGTAAACTGAAAGGACTTACGATGAATGCCAAACTTGGAATGCTGTCCACACTTGTTAATAACTAAAACCATGATGAGGAGAAAAGTGCAGGCGAACACAGCGAGACCCACGGCCACAGAGACCTGTTCAAACACGGCACAGATCTGCATGTCAGTATCAACCTTAACTATATACACATATCTTATGCTGATGATGCACAGGCGTACCACAAACACTCGACTCTCAGGGTCCTCGGTGACGTCCATGTCAGACTTGTTTGTAGGACCTGAGGAGGAAGAGGAGGAGGAGGAGGAGGAAGAGGAGTGAGAATTGTTAACAGAGAATGTGAGGTTTTTTTAAAGAGACTCAAAGTCAAGTGAAGACTTACTTGGATCCACATCAAGGACTGGCATGTGGAAACAAAAACACATTCATCAGCACACATCAGAGACTCTACACACAATCCTGCCATTGGTCTAATAACAGTTCAATAGATCCAGACTCCATAGATCTGCCTTCCAGCTGCTCATCGTCTTCTTACTACTTGGAAAAAACATTATGCAGCAACAAAACAGTTTCAGGAACTCACCCGGAATGATTCCCTCAGGATCAAACGGGTCAAACGGGTTGTCCATAAACATCCCCGTGGCCGTGGCCTCGTCCCGCCCCAGTTTGTTCTTCACAATCAGAGTGTAGTTGCCGTTGTTGAGGTGGGTGGGCTTGTTGAGGAAGAGACAGCCGTGACTCACTGACCCGTCGCCCGAGTCTTGGATTAACTGCGTGTACGTGTAGATGTTCTCCTTGAGTCTGACGCCGTTGTACAGCCACGTGATGGTCGGCTCGGGGTTGCCATCCACGGCGAAGGGGAAGCACCAGTTGTGCTGCGGCACGGCGTCTCTCAGGAAGAGGATTTTGACTGGAACTGTGAGGAGATGACAAGTTTGGAAGTTGAAGCATAAACAGCAGGTTCCTATTTATACAGTACACCCCCACTGACACACTGTATGTAATGTAATTGCACTTCTTTAACTTGTAATTGCCATGTGCTACAGTTTTATGCTGACTGTGCACCTTGATCATATAGAACATGGCCGAGTGCTCTGCAGCTTTCCATGAATCAATGTTCTCCATCTGTGCTGCAAACCTGTGCTGACCTGTGCCATGAATAATGAATCCTGGTCGTCGTCGTGCCTCCGACCACAAAGGTCTACCTGGAAGCTCTCGGCCGGACGTGAAGCTACAGGAAATGGCCTCATTTAGATCGAACACCCCTCATTCTGTACACGCTGCTCTTAACCCGTGACCCAGCCCCAGAAAGTGCTGCGCTAAGGGATGGAGGCAATCGTCTCTTTATTCAGGGCTTGGTCTGTTAAATTAGTGCTAATTTATCACATTTAACTAATCATCCATTAGCGACCTCTGCTAATCTTACATGAGCTTTTTCACTGCAGGAGTTAAAAGGAAGGCTAGAATTATGTTTAATGAGCCTGCCAGAGCTCAGACCTCATCGCAGAATGAGACAATGAACATTCTGAAATGTGACAAACACGCTAAATGATTCCTGGCCCCGGTCCAGGCGGAGTTAATTGGAAGTTCTACATGCCAAATATTAACTTTTGTGATGATAAAGCTTTGATTTTTCAAATTTAAAGTTCAAAAATGATGGAAAAAAAAAATCAGGAAGACTCTTTTATGAAAGGAGAGCCGTATGAGTACCATGAATCAATGGCACAGAGAGCCACTCAGCAGTAAACACCCACTGTTCTGGGAGGTAATTAAGAGTAATTAAAGGGCTAGCGGTTAACGAGTGTCCGTCCACCAGGGGGGCTGATGTTGATAGATTAGCTGCACTAACGCATTTACAGACTGCCAATCACTGCGGATGAAGCGGTTTTCCGGAGTAGGAGGGAAAAGTCCATTAGCACGGGCTCAAATCAGATCTTAGCACTGGTTATCAGCCCCATTTTCCTGATGTTCATTATCTGTCCCTTGATGCTCGTGCATTTGGCTTCAGCTGATTGGCGCCCCCGCTCTTTTTTGGCTTTATTTTCTAATGAGTGTCACTGAGCTGCTGATATATGATATTGTTTGGGTGGTATTTTCAGTAATGTATCACTAATGTATCTGACTCTGTCTTCAGCGGGACCGCTGGGTGCTGTCATTCTTCACCCGTTCTCCAACTTCCACGTACACTAATGCACGGCGAGGAGGGCGGAAAACAACAGGCAGCCTCCTGGGTCAAGCTGCAGCTGTAATTTAAAAGTATACAGTGTGTATGAGGTGAAGGAGTTCTTCAGGAGCGAGGTAAGCCAAGTTTCCTTTCCTTTGTCCTTCCATTGTATCCGTGCATTAAATGGTGAGCCATACCTGCAGCACTTCACTCGTATTATTTTAACGCTTCTCACCTGTCGCCAGAGTGAGTGGCAGATGACAGAGAGCTCCATTAGAAACACGGTGGGTACATACTCGTATTTGTAGAAGGGGCATTTAGAAGAAATCAGTGCAGTGCTTTTTTCTATTCTCTGCCTGTCCACCCTGCCTGCATTAGAAAATGGCCCCAGTGTGCTCTCGGCCTAACCTCCATTAAGCCCTGCGACTTGTATTGAGCCTGTGAGCTTTCAGGAGTGTGGTTTTATTTTGCAGGCACTTACACTCAATGTCCAATTGCACCATCCCGTCTCCGGGCCCAGCTTGGTTCTCGGCCTCGCACGTCAGGTTGTGCAGGTTGTCCTTGGAGGAAACGTTGGTGAGGTAAAGGACCAGCTCTACTGTGGAGTCCCAGGTTCTCTCCTACAGCACAAATAGAGAGTTAATGCATCCAGTCACAACCACATATAGACCAACCACATGTCCAACTCAAACCCGGCCCGCTCCAATGTTCCATCCGGCCACGATGTCCAAAACACGAATGATCCGGGCCAAATATGTTTTATTATTTTTCGTTAAAATGTAAACTGCCCACAACATTCCACTGAATAAAACCGCAGTAATAATAACAAAATGATTTTTTTTTGGGCAAAATAACGGAACAGATCACAGGTAGTCGCTCCTACTCAGAGCGCAGCTTTAATTGTTGTACGGCTGTGAACAGTAAAGGTGTCTCAAGCCGAAAAGGAAAGTGGATGGTGAGCACCGCAGTATATTTTAGGGAGTTCACAGGAACCTAAGCTGCCTGAGGTGCAAAGAAAAAGTCGACGTCACAAAGGAAAATAATCTGATGTGTGATTAGTCGACTAAACACGGAGAAGAGAAGGATCAGAGGAGTAACGAGGCACACAGCTACAGAGCTACATCTTAGCAACACGTTCGTCTTCATACAGTTTTGTGGTGAGAACCAATAACAGTGAGTGATAAGTGCAACTTCAAATCCCGTGCATCGTGTTTAGGGCGTATATTTAAAGATTAAGAGAGTTGTGCGCATTTATGCACATGGCACCGCAGCCTAACAGCCCCCCAGCTAAACCCAGAGGGAAATTCTTTACGGCTGCTGCCAAGCAGTGTCATACAATGACTAGCAAGGCGCGCCACAGGCTAGGGTGAAGTGTCTTGCCCAAGAACACACAACAGTGACTAGGGAGGAGTTGGGATTGAACCACCAGAAACACAACCAGAAAGACGAACAACGAGTTCTGCAACAGATGGTGAGTCCTGTTTTCAGCATCATGCAATCCAGCTGTTTTCTTCTTGTAAACACACAAGCTGGTTTTCATGGAGAGCTAAAGCTGTGTGGTCATTCTGTACGGGCGGAGCTGGTTCCACAGGTGTAGGAACCATCCGCCTTAGGCCCTCTCTATTTATTATAAACCAACCCTTGGTCTTACGGTCCAAAAATTTGGAATCCATTTTTACTGCTACAGCGAAGACACCCAGCTCCACACCTCTTAAGCTAATTTGACGGCAGTGTGTCTCTACTCTTTAAATAATAAAAGTCCTTCCCTACCTGGAGGTAGACGTGAGAGGCAAGTGCTTCCGTTCGCCATTTCACATTTGGGGTAGGACTTCCTGTCACATGACATTCAAATGTAAGGTTTCCTCCTTCTTGGATCTTGTTTTGAGAGGACACGATGGAAACCTTGGGCAGACCTGAGAGCAGCAGAGGGGACAGCATGAGCGCGAGGGGGTTATTATGATGCTACAACTGAATGAAGAAGAAAAAAACAAAACAGGACAGGACCAAAAAATGTCTCCTGGCAACAAGATGCTCCTGCTGGATGTGATTAAAGCTGCAGCGCTGAGTGCATTTCACTGCACCTGCTCATTACAAGCTTTCCTTTACTGAACAGGAACATCAGATTATTGTTCAAGCTAATTCCATGAAGTGGGCATCCTTGCAGAAATTGATTAGAAATGTCATGAACTTCTCATTTAAAGCAGCTCCTACAGATGTTTAAAAGTAATGAAAATCATATTTATTCGATTAAGTGGGACATATTCTAAATGTCTACCATAGAGTTTTAAATATTGTAGCTTGATAAATTATACCTCCACATTTTTATTATTTTAAAATACTTTATTTTTATATTTAGTTGTATATTTATTTTTAGACATTTCTTACATTTTTTAATATTTAATGTTTTGCTTTTATCATTTTATTTTGTTATTATTTTTATATTTGTTATATATATATATATACCTTTATTCAGATTTTTTGTTGTTACTGGTTTAATAATGTGTTGTTTTAAACTTAAACATACTGGCTACCATCATGAATATTTAATTAAAGCAGACGAAGGCCGTCATGTGAGCTGCATCGTCTTCATCATTAAATCCTGGCTTAGAGTCCACATATCAGAACGATGAGGCCACACTCACTGCAGTTATCTATCACCAGAGAGTTGAGGGCAACTTCCTCGTCATTGGACAAACAGAACAGCATCTGGCCGTCCAGGTCTCCACGATCGTTACTCTGCCACTGCTGCAGCCAGTAGAGGTCACAGGAACAAACCAGAGGGTTGTCCCTCAAAACCCTGAGGAGGAAAAAAAGCAGGGAAATCATCATATATCAGCCATTCCTCTGAACTATTCTTACTGTGAATGGTTAGACACATTTCCCTTGCGGTTATATGATTAGAAATGTGAATAATATAAATCTTTGAAGAACCTTTACTTTAGACACAAATCTACTTTTGCCCTCAGAAACTGTTCAAACTATAATTTGCCGCTTTGAGATGAAGCACTGTCAATCAGCCTCGAGAAAGTTTATTTCATACCAGCAGAAATACGATACGATACGATACGATACGATACGATACGATACGATACGATACGATACGATACGATACGATACGATACGATACGATGATAAGCGTCAGCAGTGGTTCAGTGATAGAGCAGGGTTGTCCAATAACCGGAAGGTTGGTGGTTTGATCCCTACTCCTCCCTAGTCATTAGTATAAGTATCATAAGTATCTAAAATAAGATAAGGTAAGACTTTATTAATCCCGAAGGAAGGGTTAAATCACAGTATATCACTGATGTTTTGGGTAGTTAGAACACAAACGCCTCCTAACCTGAACATGCCCCCCCCCCCCCCCCCCACTCATCGGATGAAACAGGCTTTAAAGGGACTCACAGGTTGAGCAGAGGTAGAAAGTGAAACACCCTCCAGCTGATGTGTTCCAGAGAGTTTGATGCCAGGTTCCTGTGCAGTATAAGAAGACATGTCATGTTATCACCAGCTTTACCGGCTTTACCATGCAGTATCATTCGACATCACTCGACAGTTTCTTAAACCAGAATATCAACATTTTTAATGCTACATTTTGCATTGATACACAGTAATGAAATCTAAGCTGATTTCTGCATTCTCGCTGGCACAAAGAGCCTTTTGTTCCTTATTATGCAGCTTTCTTGTTGTTGAAATTCTTTAAACTCCTTTTGTCCTTCTGCCATTGTCTTTCAGACTGGTTTTTTGTGTAACCCTCCTCCACCCCAGCTCCATCTTTTCCAGCTCTACATCGATTCTTGTTGTTTTTCTGCTAAAATGCCTTTTATTGCTCAAACTCCGTCACACAAATAAATATCATTCTTCTATTTAAAAAGTCTCCTCCTCTTGGCCCCTACTTAAAAAATATTTGAGAAGAATGAATCTTTCTTGTCTTAAATACAGCCAGTGTTGTCTTTGCCCGCTGTAATGCGGTCTGTTCTGCAGTTGAGTCACGCTGTGATTTGATTGCTCACTTTGAGAACAATGTGTACCTGCTTTGAATTACACTCAGTGGAAAACGTTAATGCATCCAAATGGGTTCTGATCAATTACCTTGGCAAGTATTTCACACCGACCAGGAGCCACACTCACAAACAGTCCCCAGCACACCTCTCAGTGTTCGCTCCATGTGTTCAGTACATTAGGTGATTAGGTGACTCAAACAGTTCTTGGTGGACGGCTGATGCTTGTCTACACGATACTCCAAATACTCCAAAGAAACAGGGTTCGAATATTTTTCCTGAAATATTTATTTTTACAGTGTCCATCTAAGCTGTCAAAAAAAATATTACAATCATCAAGGTTGGATTACTACCACCCAGAATTAAGGAGGAAAACGATCACTGCACCTGTTTCACAGACACATGTTAGCATCGTAGCATGTTTGAAATCAGCTTAAAGCATCAGTAAAAAGCATTTTTCAGAGTTTAGCAATCTGTCCCTGCGGGTGGAGCAAAGCACACAAGGTGCTCCTTCCACATTAGAAAAAAAATGCAATATGTTCTTTATCAAAGGAAAAATGAATGGAGTTACAGAGCCGATCACTCTTATATTGCTTATGTCAGAATACAATAACAATACTGTGATAGAATGCTACATTTCCCTTTACTTAATCCTCTCAGGCCACTTAAATATCATCACAGCAGATCTCAGATGATCTTCAGACTTCTAAGGAACCAGGCTGTAAATAAAACCCCCTCAGAAGATGACATAAAGCCACACTGGGGAGTGTGCGCATGGAAACTAATACATAATCACTCTGACAGGGCCAAGGGTTCAATTATTTGTTTTCCTTGCTCCCAAAAGTTCATGTCAGATGGGTTAGCCATTGGGGCTTATCCATTACCGGCTCAATTCCTGCTCAGGGTCCGCAGGGGGACCAGCAGAGACGGGAATAGCAGCTCTAGCTATTATGAAGAGGTGGAGGTTTGTGGATAAAGACTGGAGCGAGCACTGGAGAAAGAAACGTGCTTCCTGCTGATGTATCCAAGCTGCCATCTGCTTGGTTTGGTTATATTCAGTCCCTTTTAATCTAAGAAATACATCTGTCCCCTAAACCCCCCCCCCCCCCCCACCCACCCCCCCTGCCCTCCTCCTCCACAGTGAAATATTGATTAAGTGATAATGGACCCTTAGTGGAGTGTATTTATTATGCATCAGTTGTCGATAATCCGCCAAAGTGAGCGAGTAAAAGGTGACTGGTGGATGTCTTCTCCAATTTCTTGAGCTCACCCTGCCTACATCACCTCCCTGCTCCACTCTGGTCCCTGACACCCGCCTGTCTCTCAGATAAACAACATTGGACATGTTGCACACGCTCAGTAAAATGATGAGGACAAGATGGTGGCGATAAGGGTCAGCAGCTGATGAATAGACAGACTGGATTCTCTGCATCGATAAGTGTTCCTGGTATTATTTATTGTGGGGACTGTGGGGCTAAACTGAGCATGCTGCAATTTAATAAACGGGATTGTTATCAAATGAAAATGTACTTATATTGCAGCAAATAAAAAAAAAATGCAGAATGAATCGACTTTGTGGCAGCCGTTAAATATTATTTTCACTATTGATTAGTGTGATGGTTAATTGTCCACTAATCAATGATCATTTAGGCTATTAAAGTTCCAGCTGAGGCTCTGGAAACATGCTAATACACAACAAGCAGCATGAAAGAATGCTGTATATATTTTTATATAATGTAGCTGCACCTGTTTGAACTAGCTGTGATTCTGACAGACGTAGCTCTCACCGTGTGTGACACTATATTTAAAGAGCTGGTCTGACTGACAGCGACAAACAGGCCGACGCACACACAGCTCACAACAACAACACAACACAACACGCAGGGGAAGACGATCTCTTTGTATCGATGAGGACACTTACACATACTGGAGCTTGGCGTTGTTTTGGAAGGCGTTGGCAGAGATGAACCTCAGCTTACATGCTGTGACCGTGCTGGAGAGGAAAAAAAGAATGAAACCCTCACTGACAGACACACAACATGACGGTGGAGGGACATCTGTGCATTCTGTTGTAGTTGCTTGCTTTTTGTTGTATTTATTCGTGTTTTGCTTATTTATCAAAGATATGAGGGGTGCCTGCTACGAACTGTGGTGGTAGAAGGAGATGTTATTTACATGTACTTCAGCTTTTAGACAGAAAGTGTGAAATCATCAAATGTGAGTTCTTTGCTGTTTGTTAGTCTAAAAAAAAAAAGGGTACATCCAGATATTGAATGTTGTCACATCTGAGTTATGCAGCACATTTCTTCATTATGTATCATTATATATGTCGTTAAAAACGTCTCTGACTTTCAACAGGTCATCACCAAGAAGTGTCCGAACACAGATTCTGACAAAGGCAAAAGAGACAGATGGAAGGAGGAAAGGAACGAAGGACGTATGGACGAAAGAAGGCCGAAGAACGAAGGGCTGGACAGAAGAAGAGAAGGAAGAAAGGACGGAAACAATGGGTGATGGAAGGACAGTCAGGAGGTGAGGAAGAACGGTTTCTGTGTTATTCTGCACACAGACGTGTTGTAGATTTACAAACGGACATAAACTCGTTACCTTTAAACAGACCGGCCATGATTACTGTTGTGCAGAAAGCTGTGAGATAATTACTTACAGGTTCTTCAGCTCTCTGTAGTAAGCAAGGTCGACTTCCGTGATATTCTCCAGGCCGTCCTGGTTTTCTATGTAACTAGTTAACAGAGACACAAAGAGATGGAGAGGTAAAGGTAAGTACGCACACTCTACTCGGACCTTCAGCTTTTACAAGCGCTAAATGAAAGAAGGAACAAAGGGACAAAAGACAAATGAATGAACCTGATGACCCAGAAATCCAACATTGGATGAATAAAAGGTTGTTTTGTACACATATGACCACACAATACAGAACAACAATACAACAATTTCCATTTTTTGTCATTTTTTTTTGTGTCCATTTTTGACAATGAAAGCAGCATAAGAGGCTGAACTGATTACGAGTCCCCCTGCGACCTTTGTGTCAATAGTCTGCAGGTAATTACTTAAACCATTAACACAGCATTATTCAGAGAAACAACAGGAAGAATGACAGCGAATGGAAACCACAATGATGAGAATAGAAGAAGGTTAACATCCAAATCCAGCCTCACTTATTCATGTGCGACCTCCTCCACATCCAGCAGCAGATAACAGACCCAGCAGAGATACCCAAGGACCCACAAACCACAATCAGAACATAGACCCTCAAGAGGGGCTGATGGGAAATTCTTCTCAATGAGTCATTTTCCACTTTTCCAGACACAGCCTACCTCAAAATGATCAATGCACTCCACACAAGGACGGCCATCTTTTCATGAGAGGTTTTAATAGCTTAGCTTGATCGGACAGTCCAAGGCTCTCTCTGAAGTGAACTGTCCACCTCATTCTCTGCCCTTCTCCACCTCTCACTCCACCTGCTCCTGCACCGTACATGAATGCTGGCCATTTCGCTCAGGAGGACACCCGTTTAATGAGATTTTTAATGTGAATGTCTTCAGCTCTCTAGAACACATCATAGTATCCTTGGGAAAATGAACAAAATACCCT
The DNA here is from genome assembly GCF_900634625.1 of Parambassis ranga. Taxonomy (NCBI): domain Eukaryota; kingdom Metazoa; phylum Chordata; class Actinopteri; family Ambassidae; genus Parambassis; species Parambassis ranga. The sequence continues at coordinate 1,189,145 of NC_041036.1, forward strand.
TCATAAAAATAAATGATTAAAATGATTGTTATTTTCAAGAGAACACCACAAGTAGATTTAATATTACTAACCAACAAATATAAAGTATTTATGTCCAAGTGCAGAACATTTCTACCAGCTTGTGACAAGATGATGTACCTTCAAGTAAACATGAACTCGTGACGGCAGATGTGAGGAAGAAAAGACAGAAAGACTTACAGACAGAGGAATGACAAGGAAAGAAAGAAGGAAGGAAACAGAAGGAGGAAAGGACCGAGACGGATGGATGGACAGAAGAAAAGAAGGGTGGGCAGAAGAGGGAAGGAGAGAAGTGAGGAAGGGCAGATAGGAGAATGTTAGAGGAAAGAAAGGAAGGACTGAGACGAAAGACCGATGGACAGATTGTATGGGAGAAAAGAAAGAAGCACAGACAGATGTTGGATGGACTGAAGTAAAGAGGAACAAAGGGAAGAAAGGAAGAACTGACAGAAGGAGGGAAGGACAAAGGTATGAAAGGAGGCACTGACCAATGGATGGAAGGAAAGAAGAAAGGCTGAACATGTGAAGGAAAGAAGGATGGAGAGATGGATCAAAGGAGAGACAGAAGGAAGGATGAAGAACATGCACATGCAGCAGAAGACAAGTAACAGCAAAAGAGGAATGGAGGAAAGAGGAACAGAGGGGAGAGGAAAGGACGGATGGACAGACCGAAGGCAAAACATTCACTGTATATGAAGACCACAGTGAATCACTGCAGTACTAAAACATGCCTGCAGTCCTTCCCACCTGATGACAGCCTCTTTCAGCACGTGGCATTGTTTCAGCTCTCTGCTGTTTGTCAGCTGCAGCAGCACACAAACCTTTTTATTCATGTCTGATTGACTCACACAGCAATAATGTGATTACAGGGCAGGTGGGCCCAGGATCACCCATCGCCCTTACTTATTGGATTGAGCCAAGTGGGTTGTATATCATCTATTGTTCCCGGGTGGGGGCATTGACTGGCAATTCACAAAATTGAATTTATAACTCAGCTTATGATAAATTTCAGGCCCTGCTCCACAGTTAATGGCCCCTTGTTTGTTCCTCGTATTGGCTGTATTCCCTCGCACTGCCGATACGGCAAAGTGTTGCTGTTTGCCGGCATGTAGAGCACCACAGTAAACAGAAGCCCGCTCGCTTATCGATCGGACGTTTCAGAGAGAATGTCAAGCCTCACCCTGAGCTCTAAACATGTTTAGCTGCAGATACAAGGAAATACCTCTGAGGTAAGAGGAGAAACAGAGAGAGGGGGAGGAGGAAGAGGAGTGTGTGGCATGGGTGCATAGAGGAAGAAAGTGGCAGCAAATTGACTGGCTCCCCTGAAAAGAGCGTTTCACAAATGTAGTTCCTTCTTAACAAGTGCTAATTGCTCAGATCCGGAGACAGGAACAAAGAGAGAACAGCGTGGCGGTGCAGAGACTGACATTTAGTTTTCCATGTTGGAGCTGATGGTGGGTTGCATAATAATACAGCAGCCCTCTTTAAATCACAGGTGGTCAGTTTCTACTTCTTTTTTCCCCTGAGCAAAGTTCTAAAAAGCCAACGATAAATAACAGTCATCTGCCACAGACTACCGGAGCGAGAAGCCTCACTTCACTTGAGTTTTATTCAGACACATTTCCCCCAGGAATCCATCAGCAGCTCTGTATAATGTTCCACTGCAAAGAAGTGCCGTGCAAACCTTAGAATCAAGTGATCAGCCACTATCTTCTGTCTCATACACAGAGCAGCAGCTGCACAACAGCACAGAAGGGTCAGAACAACCTTAAAGGCAGGTCAGCAGATCACTCATCAGGAATGGAATTTAGATTTTGAGCCGCAAAAATAACAATAATAATAATATTAATACAAAAACCTCCCTCCAACATCAGAGCATGTGGGCTGTAACCGTAATATGTGATGTATCGGTCGTCACAAAAAGTGGTGACGACATGAGGCCAGCGTGTAAACAGGTGATCAGTGTGAGGTCAGAGTACATTATCACTACAGCGCATTAAAAACACTTCACACAGTCCAGCCGTACACACCACATCCATGTTTTTCAAACAATACTAAACTAAAGTAACAAAAACCTAAAGAAATATCAGTAACATACTTTAACGTTAAAGAAATCTTAAGTCAAGTTCAACCAATCCTGACTCATTGTCAGAGATAAAACTTTGATATCAGCGGTTTCACCACACATCAGGTTAATGTTTTCTTAGTGAGCAAATATAAAAACGTGCACTGTGATACATCTATGATGTGCGGCATGTTACCTTCTACATGTTCACAAACTTTGATCTAAAACTTTAGGAGAGTACAAAAAGCAGGAGGTTTACTTTGACTGACGATAAACTCATTCAAAGCTTAATAAAGAGACCTGAGGGACTAGAGACTAAAGATGTTGTTCAATATTTTACATAACATTAATATCAAGGCTGCACAACACTGACTGAATAAACAGACCAAACTTAGAACAAGGAAACATTGTCGTTACACAACCGTGTAAGAAACCCGCTCAAACTTTGTCCTCTTTACTTCTGTATGTGATGTATTTATCTTCATCAGTGACTCTAGAACACTTTAACACGCGCTTTCTTTATACAAAATATTCCTTTGAATCCGAATTGAAAGCAGCAACAAACTTTAGCGCCAACCAGGAGCGACCAGAGAAACCCAGCTTGGCAGACCACCAGCATCAATGCATGTGAGCGCACCTGATAGACTCATGAGGCACATGCAGGGGAGGGGACACATCGTACTCACATCTCTGTCACATTCTCGCTCTCCTGCGGTACCAGTGGCGGGATGCTGGTGATACCATTGGGTTCCAGGCACTGCAGCATGGCGAAGGAGCACCGGCAAGCTGACGGGCATCCTCCCGACGTGGGTGCAGGTGCCAGGCTGAGCAGGGTGAGGACCAGGGATGGGAGAAGAGCCAGGGCCCTGGGTGCCACAGCCATCCTGAAAACCAGACTTTCTCAGCACCTCCGGGGAGGTTTGGCGGCTGGTATCTGTGTGTTGAAGGAGAAGCAGTGAAGAGCTTTCACACACACTCTTCTCCTGGCTCTCTGGCAGGGTTGAGATCCCAGCTGGTCAGGGTCTGGTGCTGAGCCACAGCTGTACTGAGCAGCAGGAGGGGCAGGCAGGCAGGCAGGCAAGGGGCCCCCAGGGACATGGTAGTAGTGGGCTGCAGCCTCTCTTTTTTCCTCCCTCTCTCCTTCTCTCCTCCACGATGAAGGGAGGAGCAACATAACATGGGCCAGAGTCACCAGACACCTCAGAAAGCAGAGGAGGGAGGGGTGGGAGGTGAAGGGTGTGTGTCGACCGTGATGTGCTGAGGAGTTGATGATGCCCCCCCCTCTCTGATAGACTGTTTTATTATCATCATGATCCATATTACAATCGGACAGTGCTGCAGAAACTACCTTTTATATGAGAATGTCATTGTAATGATACCATATAATCACCCCTTGGACTCAGATATTCAGGTCATGGTGTCATTGTACAAACAAAACCTTTGGACTTTCATATATTCAGCGCTCTTAAACGGACTTGTACCAGGTCCGCTGCGGACAGCTGTCCCTACCCGGCACCAGGTCCGCTGCGGACAGCCGTCCCTACCCGGTACCAGGTCCGCTGTCCCTACCCGGTACCAGGTCCTCTGCGGACAGCCGTCCCTACCCGGTACCAGGTCCGCTGGCCCTGCACAGTGACTCCTCTTCTTGGAGGATATATTGCCACTTGTGGTGTTTGATTTGCAGGCTTCTCATTCTACGGTCAGCCACCTGCGTGCACCATGTAGTGCTCTAACTTTATAGTAGCATTATGGTACTGTATTCAATTGATTCTATGTGTTCTGGTCAAATCGACTGTTGGACGGTTCATGATTGCTGACACTTAGGAGGTCAGCAACCAGTTTTAATGGCAACAGGAATGTGAGGAGGAGCAAAGTGTTGGGGACACATGCTATTTACAATAAGCTGTTTTTAACAGTGTATTCTCCCAACAGGATTTAATGATACAAAATGGAACCACAGGACTATAGGTCTCTGAGTTTGTTGTTTTTCCACCCCCGATACATTTACAGTGTTCTTAGCCTGACAAAGCTGCACGTAATTGACTTGAAACTGAAACTCAGATAAGAGACAGTAGCATGTGTGACCACTAAACTGACGGAAGGCAATTTTGAGCAGGTAGTTTCGATGATTAGCTCTAAGTGTAGCATAATCTGCTCGTTTCTGCAACTAAAATATGTAACAGTGAACCAGTCTGCACTGTTGTGACATGACGTGTAGCCAATACACAGTCGGTCAAAAATCTAACATAATGCCCTTCGATTATTTGTTAATTAGATTCTGAAAATGTTGTCATGATGCTGAACTTTCATTTAACTTGTTATGTAAAGGGTCTAAACCTGCAGCTTCTCCAGTGTCTATTTTTATATATATTAAAAAATGAACCAACGAAATGTTAATACTGATCTGGATCAAGCTCTTGGGAGGAGAAAGGACCATGCACCTCCTCTCCCTTCCCCTGGCTCCATGTTAAAATGTTCCAGCAGAAATAAACATGTCTACCAGCACAGTGATGTTGATAAATACAAATTTTGCACAAGTTGCACAAAAATAAACTCCTCTGCTTTAGTTTTATCGTTTCAAATTTGTCCCAGCTGAACAAAGGTTTACTAGGAATCAGAAATAAAAGCCAAGTGTAACAACCCCGATTGGTAATTAATCCCTGCCAGTACTTCTAATCTTGTAACTGCTAACATTAACCTGCTGCAGAGACCTGCCGCCGCCCATCACATACATGTTCTTTACATGAACCCATCCCTTTTTCCCACCCATGGGACAAATACTGTGCTCCACCCCCATTCCTTTTAGTCACTCTACACATGAGTAAGGTCATAGTGTCCCAACCACAATTACTGGCCATAAGCTGAATGGATGGACATTTTTGCTGCTGTCATCAGGATTATCTGGTGGCTTAATTACTCTTCCTCTTACGCCCCTTTTTTCTCTCTTGGTCTTAGGTCAGCAGATATGATGTGGAGGGACAAAGCGCTTATTCACAGGAAAAGTGTTTTAAAGCTCAGACATAGCACCGGTTCAGAGATGAAGAACCGAATGAGGAGCAGTTCCTGCACAGGGGCCATGCAACAAATCATACAAAACACACAGCATGTGAGCAAGCTGCAAGGTACATTAGTTCTAAGCACATTTATGTAACTGCTTCCTATGAATTTCCAGTTTTACTTGGTAGTTTACTGCCCATACACTACATGCTAATGGAGAAGGTGAAGTAATTTCATTTCAAAGTTACATGTCTGGCTTCTCCAGTGTGATCATGGTGCTGCAGCAGTCTGCAGTGCATGCGGTTCAATGGAAAGACATTTTTTGTATTAATATCCATGGTTTTCATGGTTCTTAATTTTGGGCTTTGGGCTTGTTCTGTTGCATTTGAAACTTTCTGTATTGCTCACAGCGGAGTTCACCCCAATATGTACTCATGAGCGTGGACCAAGCGGCAACCTTCGGGGCTCAGACTTGAAGCCCATGCGGAAGTGTCAAAACCTGTAGTTCACACCGCAACCACTGGGGGCTGGCTCCAGAAGCGAGTCATCTCCCATAGACTCCCATGTTAAAATGGCCGACTTCACAGCAGAAATGAACATGTTTACAGCCTGGTACAAAAAACCACTCTGGTCTCAGATGATAGGTTCTCTTCTAGTGTCAGTTGTACGGGGGGTGAATTTTTTTACAACTCACTGGTTTTAATTATATTCGGATTTAAAATTACGCATAATTATGAGCGTTGCCGCTTGAGTGACAGGCGGTTGACATATCACAGCGTGAGTTTCCTGCTTCCACGATCGCCCGTCCCCCTAAACTCTGCTCGTGCTCCCCCTCTTTGTCCATATTTGGCCATTCTGAGAGCCTGGAAGATGACCTTTCTCACTGCACAGGACACCACTGACCAGATCTAGTAACAGAGCAGTACACTGGCACAAAGCTGAATTACTGTCTACAATAAAACCTCAAACTACTCTGAATAGAACGTAGGTTCACCACTTCCAACCAGCGACCAAAGATCAATTCAGAGTGTAGATTTCCACTGCCACTAATAATTTGGGTCAGAAGTGCAGGAGGTGATGAGATGAGATCTATGGGTCAAGTAAAATGAACCTAATCACACCATCTGCTGGTTCACCTGAGACCACAGGTGACCTACTTTTAGAAAGTGATAAAGGTTTGAAGCCATGTTCATTTGTTGAACATCTTTTTCCTGTTCTCACTTAAACCCTTGCCTTAAACAAAGCAGAAATATGATCTGAAAAATAAAAGGTAAATGAAAATATTGCAGACATGATGGCATTCAATTGTCTGATTTCTTAACACAATCACGCTCATTGCCATCCTCCGTACTATAATCCACACACAATCTAATTTCCTGCAGCCACACATCATCTGACTGATAATAATGGTCTCATTGCTCTCTGGGTATTTAATTAGATTACTGTTTTTATGCATTATGGTGATTGATGGTTGCAGAAGGGGTTAATTGCGACACTTGGCTTTTGAATCAATCTCCTCCACCAGTCACGCCAAGACAGATACACTGGTTAGGACTCCCCTAACACACACACACACAGTCATTTCATCCTGTGTTATGGGCTTCAGTGTGTGTCCAGAAAATTATAGAGAAGTTCACTTCATCCCATTATGTCAGAAACCGTCTGAGGCTGAGAAAACTGAACCTCGTGTCAGCGTAGATCAGATATAGGAGGTTAAACACAGGAAGAGTCTAAGAGATGCCGCACTTCTGTCAGAGCCTTAAACAATAATCAATCAGTTTCATATTTATGCCCAGCATTGAGAGAGAGGGTGAGTAAAAGCTCTTTTGGATCAAGTACAAGGAAAGGCTTTTACACCTGAAGTGGTAAATGCACAAAGCTGCTGTTTGTATGTGGGCTGTGTGTTGCTCCTGGCTGCACGTCACCCATCGTGCATTAACTTGATGTACCGGACTGACTCCATGTCAGAACTTAAAGAACATCACAGTTTGGGGAGGGGTATGCATGTAACGTCGTAGTTAAACTCACCGAGTGTCCAAAGCACTGTGAGCCACAAAAACACTGAGATTTAAGCATGGCCACAGCCAGAGCTACGGTGTAAACCCTGTGAGCCTGAGAGCACATGTTCTCCATGTCTTATCAGATCAGTACAAGCTGATGGAAACAGATACACAAACCATCGCATGCTATACTGCCTTTATCTCCAGATCTGGACATCACCACCCCCCAGCCTCTCCTCAGACAAAATCCTCTCCTCCTTGATCAATACACCACCAAGCAAAACAACGGTGTTGGGTGTAGCCGTCTCAAATTCTTCATCACTTTTCTTCTCCTCTTTTTTTTACATCACCCAACCCTCAGCCGTCTTATTTTCCATTTGCATCTGTGGCTAGATCACCAACACCCAGGACAGTGTGTGTGTCTGTGTGTGTGTGTGTGATTTGTTTTGGACGAACATGCACACACTAAGCTGTGTGTATGTGTGTGCATGATCACTGTCTTGGTATGTTCTCAGCTGCTGTATACAAGCTGGGTTCTGGGGCCATAATGTGAAAGCATATGTGTGTGTGTGTGTGTGTGTGAGCAGATCACAGGGGGTAAACCCAGAATCAATGGGCTGGAGTAGGCTACAGGGCTATAGTAGACGTGTGTGTGTGTGTGTGTGAAACCAGATCAGCCTGTCTCAGCCCCTCATTAGTAACTGGGCTGTGGACACCAGAGGCCTCTGAGAGGCTCATGCAGATGAGCAGAAACCCGAGCTGTGGTGGGAGCTGGTGGGGGCGAGACAACAGAAGTTAGCTCAGGAGCTAATGAACAGCTCTGCTCTCCATCTTTTTTCTTTTACTGTATTTCAGTACCAGATACAGGCTAAAGCTTCAGTCAGCTCCCACACTGGTTGCAGGGTGGAGCAAGAAAGCTGTGCTACGGATGGTTTTAGCATGATGCTACTTTAGCTCCTTCTTTTGTTCCCTGTTCTCCATGTTTCCGTCTTTGGACCTGTACAGAAATGAGATGGTAGCAGACAGTTCAAGAAAACACCACACTGTGACACAGGGGGTGCTACTTGTTCCCTTATTTGGCTTCGCTTGAATGAATAGCTCTGGAAGTCTCATATTAATCTGTGAGCACGTGTCAAATGCAGGACTTGTAGTCTGAGGAGCAGATCTAGAGTCCAACAGATGGGGTGGGTGTACAGACTGGTGAGGGATCAGGGAGCTCTCATGTAGGCTGCAAGGATGGAGGCGACGCATTGCTCATTTACAGACATTCTAATCAGACAAAGCTGCTATAGTGAAAATAAGAGAGAGGATTCACATATTCTTCCTCTGCCTCCCCCCCCCCCCCCCCCAGCTCATATCCATGTTTATAAAGAGCTGCTCTCCATTACCCTAATTGAAAAATGAGAGTAAAGTGCCACTTTGTTCACAATACATGGCACTAACCCCTCTGTTCATTTCATGTGCTGTGGTTCACCCTTTGACAGCCAAGACAAAGCAGCATTACTACAAGACCAGGACAAAGTAAACTATAAAACTCTTGACTTTCTACATTCGTCTATAGACGGCGCTCTATTTTCATGTTTTTTTTTTAGCTACAATACGTCCACAGCAAACATGCAGAAGCTCCTGGAAAACACACATACATCCAACAAAGCCAAATCAGGATGATTCATCTGGTCAATACTTTTTATGACTACCCAGCAGGCACACACACACACACACACACACTTCCCAGAAACACCAGAATTCTTTGAAACGCTAACATTGGAAGCTTGTGTGACTCATACAGCACACATTCTACATCTAGGCCCACTCACAATAAAGAGGTAAAGACAAATAAAACATCATAATTGTTCACTGCTCTTGTTCCATGATGCCACAAGTTATTAATGGAACATAAAGTGCAAATGCAGTAGTAAACATGCACCTGAGGGAGAAAAACAAGGACTGTCTGAGCTCATTGACAGCGAATGTTCATATTGTTTATGTGATGTAACGCTAACTTCACCTGCTGCAGGTCCAACAGTTAGTGTTTCTCTGAGAAACAATCTCTGATAATTAGATTAGATTTAATAATTTAATTAGATATATTTCATAGCTGACTGATATTACATCACATCTGTTAGGAATACAAACAATAATCTGTAATGTAATTACTTTTGTTGACAACAGATAATTCTTTATATTATAGATGCAAAGAAACATAAATATTGTAAATATATTTTACAGTCTTATTTTCACAACAAACCCCTTTAAATGGACAAAGAACGGTCAGACAAACATTAATCCTAAACTGTGAGGAGGTAATCAAAGGCAAGTTCAAGCTGAAGTGGCGTTAAGTTGTAGACCAACCAGCCACCCTGATCCTTTCCTTTCTATTCCATTCTAAGAATCTGGACTCTGTGGATTCGAGTCAGACTCTCAGGGGTCAGTACCAACGGGCGCAACATAAACTCCCTCTGGACAAACAACCAATCAGAGAAAAGCAGCATGTGATGTAGGCAGAGCGACAACCAGACTATCAACAAAAATCCATGGTGCTATTAGCAGCTGGTACGGTATGTGAAGGGGAGGGATTCTGGACACATTTCATGGACAGTGAATAATATGGCTGCCCGGGAGAGTTAAGTTAAGCTCTTCAACAACCTGCATCCTCTTCTCCTCCTTTACCCGGCCAACTATCGGCCGAGTCCTCTTCAGCCCTTTCTTACCAGAAAAACCAACACGATGATCGGCGGCTGATTGAATTAACCTTCTAACCATCAGTTAACACTGCGTTTTTGGCATCTTTGTTAGAAAAACATGAGTATTAAGGTTGAAAGCTGTTGTCATGCCTACAACACACCACTAGCTGCTTTTTTTTTTCCTTTACAGGGCGCTGATTGGTCCGAACAATGCTCACTTATAAAGACTCTCCAAATACAAAGTTTTTCTCCTGGAATAACAAAGGCAGATCTAAAAATACACGTGCCGCTTTGAGACACGTCATTTTTAAATGCATTGTTATTCAAGTTGTGGAAGCTCATCGCCATTATATTGTATAAATGATCACTGATGTACGGAGCAAACAATATGCTTTGTTTCACAAGGACATTACAATAAAACAGGCTGAACATCAGAGCTTTACCTAAAGTTTGTAAATCATTTTCTGAGTTATAGAAAGCAGCAATATATGTTTGAAGTCTAATGGTGCACAACAAGCAATTAAGAATTTCAAACTTTTCGTCGTCTATCTCTGAATTTTAAGCAGTGTGAGCAAATATAGGATCGTTGGCACATTGCAACTGACAAACATAGTTACCATCATTACATTTTTACACATAAGGAGGGAGCAAACTGCTTTAATTGGCAAAGTTTATCCAGTAGCATTGTTTTCCTGCTGAGGATGGACTCAGGTCTACTGCATTCTACGAATTCAGGTCGCCATGTTGAAGCTAAAACGCTGTATGGATGAGGAAAAAAATAATGGGTGTGAAATTCAGGTGAGAAAATAAAACCCCCCGCTGTGTGAAAGGTGCACTTTTTACAGGTGGTTTCCATAGTATTTTATATTTGTCTCAAAGCCTGTTTACTCTCTGACAGAAACAAAACATTTCAAATCCAGCTTTCAATCATCGGCAGCACTTACAGCTGTACTTTTATTATGAGTCGGCTCACAGCTGTGAACACCCACTAATGCTACAAGGGCCTTATTAAGACAATTTACACAAAAAAGTCTACCCATGAGTAGGACTGACGACTGTTAGGCCATCGTCTAAAGGCCAAATACATGCATGAATAAGACGGTTTACAGCAGATGGATTCTCTCCACACCCAGGCTGGGGCTGTTACAGGCTGGTTTTACATGTGATGAGGACCTCCTGCATTTTTAGAGAGGTAGCGATACACCCGCGATGTCTCCCTGGCTATATGACCGTGCAGTCAGCGCTCCAGCTCCATCTGCCTGGGACTGAACTGTAGCAACAGCTGCTAGTTAGCATTCTTGGATACTCGTTTGTTGATTCCGATATAGCGCACTCTTACTGTGTCTTCTGATTTGTTGATCTAATTGGATAAAATTGAGTCTTGGTATGGATTTGAAAGTGCCTGTACATTTGTAAATAGTGTCTTTGGTTATGTGTAGCAAACCGTCTGGCAAGTCAGTTTATAAAATGGTTTAGGAGGGCATCAAAAAGTGCAGCAAGAAAAATTAAAGGCCTGCCACCATATCTATTTCTGAATGTGAGAAAGAAATTCATTATATTTAATAAAAAAAGTTCCATCTGAAAAAGCAGCCACACAAAAAAAAAGAGAGAGAGAGAGGGTTGCGAATAACAAAGTGCACAGTGAGCGTTTTCAGTTGATGACATGTCAGCACGGTGAAGCGAGCAAAGCAACAAGAGCTGTTCTGGGTTAAAAACAGAAATATGGTCCTTTCTGGCATGGCGTCGTTTTTAGCAACACTTCTCAAGAGCACTCTAAAGTTCTGCTGAGAGTTCAAGAACAGCATTTGAAGTATGTTAACGGCAAAGAAAAGCCATGTCCTTTCTACAACAGATCCACTCCTCTCTGACAGAAAACACCACAAAAAGCTTCAGTTTAGGCTCCATATACTCTTCATACATGATATAATATGAAGTTTGTGTATTTTGTGGTTCGTTAAGACCACACGTGTGTGTCTGCAGAGTCCCCGTAGTTCCCTCACTTGTTGAGCTGCTGTTAGAGCAAGAAACTGTCAAAGGGAGACAATCGTGTGTCGACTTAAGACGGGTCGCCGTTCTGTGATCAGAATGGCACATCAGCTGTTAGCAGTGATGGGAGGAGTCAGCGCTGCAGAGTGAAACACAGGGGGCCGGCGGCCTGCCAGTGTGTGCAGTGAAAGAGACAACACATGCCTGCACGTGTGCATCTTTTGTGGCCAACCATGTGTCAGCATGTTTTAACTGCAATTCTGTGTCAATCATTCCGACCCTTGCAGAATAAGCAGTCCATAAACAGGCATCATTAACGCCACGTTTGCGTCGCATGCAAAAAAGTGCGTGATGGAGAAAGAGCTTTCGAAACGTGACCCTTAGAAAGAAAAGAAGAGGAAGTTTGAAAGATTTAAGCAGCAACATTCTTAAATGTTATAGCTTATCCAAAGCATCATTGCAGCCATGAGAATTAGCACTGTCCTGACTAATGGTAGGAGACGGACCTTAAGCAGCATAAAGGACTCCTGGATAATGATTTAATTAGCGAGTGTCCTGACCAGGACAACGACCAACAACCCCTGGGCAACATATTAATTTCTAAACCAGACGTAACCCTTTGTTCAGCCTTCCTGTTCAGGCAGGCACGTACCCCATCCTATTGGCCGACTGAGGGCAAACCAGGAGAGAGGCCATAAAGCTGCCATTTTGGCGGGATGGATGGGGACCAGTCTGGCAGGATGGGAGAGGTGCCCCACCGGAGGCCGGCGAGTAATTACAGCAAATTGATGGTGAATGGTTTCTGTGCTCCGCTCACTGACCAACCGGGAGCTGCAGGAGCGTCTGCTTCCGGTTCAGGTCAGGGCGACCCCCTTCACGGGGCCTGACCCTGCCCCGCTTCTCCCATGTTTTCCTGGGACCTGTGGCCTACTTAGCCTGCCCTCTTCCTGGTTTTCGTTGCCAGATCGTATTGTCGTTATCCCTTGCGTTCCAGCCTTGTTTCTCTCAGACTGCCTATTGTGTGTTTTGCCTTCGCCTTGGACTCTGTTCCCTTTGGTCGCTCCCGGTCCATACTACACACGTCTTGGCAGTTGCTACTTGAGAAACGTCACAATTATTTTGCTTTATATCGTGACAAGCCAATGTTTCAGTGGAACACAAACGACCACCTGCTTGTTAGAAAAGTGCATCATCATCATAATGTTTTTACTCATCAGTCATGAAAGTGCTACAAAACAAGTCATAGGGAGGCGATCACGGACCACAAGCCACCTGTGGCTCCTCTTAAAACTGAGTAAGCTTCCCAGACCTTGCGGTCTATGCATCACCTCTGTACTGTTCTATTTGATAATGTACAGTTGGCTCCCCAACCTCCATGTTTTTGGAGCCATCAGAGCCTAATCCTCCTGGCAGCATGATATCTATGTGAGCATGCAGGGAATTAGATTTATTTTCTCTCCCCGAAGGTGGATAAGGAAAAAAATTACACTCAGCATGCAGGGGAAAAAATTATCGTGCAGTTTGGGCGCTCGCTGCTGTAAACAAATCCACTGGATTATTGATCAGAGAGACCAAACCATTCTCGGTTCATGCCGATCAGCTTTGTATCAAAAGCGGAATTTTGGGAAGCTGCAGACGCTGAAAGACAAACCCACAGTGGATGAAAACAGGCGATAGAATGACAGTAACTCTGCCTTCCCGCTTGATCCTGGAGTTAAGCTGTGCTTCGCCTCTCCTGGTGTCATCTTTTCATGTTTATCCACTCTACATTAACCTCTGGCAGCATCAGTCCAAACTGTGGCCATGACCCGTGTCCCTCCCCCGCCACCCTCCGTGGGTCACCCAGACAGATCAATGACCGGCTCAGGCCACCATCGATCAGAGCATGAAGATAGCATCATCATTCAATAAGCAGGACACGTTACTTATGCTAAAATGGAACCCACGTCCGACACCTATATGTCTTTATAACATGTGAATGTGCAGCAGGTAAGAGTCTTCGTGTCCTAATTGATGAAAGATGTGTGCAAGGGTTTTTGTAAGAAAGTCAATCAATAACAGCAGCCGCCAAAAACCTCCTTTCTCACCTCTGAACAAAACCTCCTCCCCTACATGCACCACTTCAGCCTGGCCTGCTGAATCTCTCTCAAAAGAACATGCTGTCTTTAAAAGCAAATCCATTTCTCCACCACAAAGGAGGACGGAGGGGCACACAACACACAGCTGACACTAAAATATTGTGCTGTGAGGGTTGAGCTAATGGGAGTGTGACTCAGAGAAAATTATAATTTGGGGGGGGGGTAAAGGACTGCTGTCAGGGCAGGGATTTCCAGCCGAACGTGCACGCTTGATCATTCATCTCTGCTCACAGACAAACAGGAACTCACTATATTTTTTTTCCATTTAGCTCCTGCAGGTTCTAGTATCGAAAACGTAATTATTTTTCTATTTTCCAGCATTTTAAGTGGCACTAAATATGGACCAGCCAACAAAGTTCATTATCTAACATCAGGTCGTCATTAAAACACCAGCATCTATTTTTACCTGTGGTTTGTATTGATTTTAGGACAGTATGAAAGATATTTAGTGGACTGCTTGGTTGTGGCGTCCATCAACTCTCACCACACTGAATGAATCTGAAGTACAGCTCCTGTGTCTGTGATGTTCTTGTTAGTTTCTGTCTTTTTGTAATGATGGAAATGGTGCAAGAATATATATATATATATATATATATATATATATATATATATGTAATATATATCACGGTGACATCATCAAAGGTTTATCAATCATATTTTGAATTTGGAAACAGTTCTGTTCTCATGCACAGAAATAAAATGAACAGTAGAATTCAGTGATTGGTATCAGAGCTCCCTTATTACGGCACATGTGACATGTTGACAGGTGGTTTTCAGTCACTGAAATGGTTTTAAAATAAAATCATGACTGGGATCTGGATAAATGTGGCTTTGAGTCTCTGGCCTTTCATTTTGTTGTCGTGTGAGGTTCACTAAAGCGCTTTGGGGAGTTTTGGAGTAGGAGTAAGAACATAAAGGCAGAGCGGTGGGAGAGCAGAGAGCATGAGGGGATTATGATGAAGAGCATTAAGAAGAAAAGATGGGCACTCGCAAAGAGGGAGGACTAAAAGAGGAAAAGGGAGTCGCTGTGGTGCGAGTGAAAGAAACGACGAGGGAGGGGGAAGAAAAAAAGGAAGGGAGAGAAAGCATGACCAGAGCCCGAGTGAGCCCGAGCAGAGCAGAGACGATGATTTGTGGCTCTCTCCAGTGTGCTAGCGTTACAGGAATGGCCCTCCAGGGCAGCATGAAATGCCTCTTGATTGTTAGGAGTGGTAACCGGAGCCCCCAGCTCCTTGCCTTGATAGATTTATTTACATTTCAGCGCTTGGACCCCACTCAGAAAAAAATGATACGAGGCAGCCGGGGCATCAATATTTTGTAGTAGTGATGATGCCTCTCTTCTTTCAGCATGATAACTTGATGCTGCAGGTAGCTTACCGACCATCATGCACTGCCTCTGGAGATTTTTTTCTGAGTCTTGAGATTTGAGTCTTTAATTAACTTTTTTAACACTTAATCAATGGCTATTTCATGAACATGATTGCATTATTGCATCTGATTGAGTGCAGCACTTCTCTGTTTTTGTACCACAGTGATTATTTTTAAGTCATTCCGAACCACCAGGCCGTCACTTCTTTCTGAAAGGCTCGGAGACATTTGTGCAGAACCCCCACTGTGCAAAATATTAAGCCAAATATGCAATCTGAAATTATAAATGGCCCTCAAGGTTTTAATTTGTGCCTACTATGTAATTATTACAAAATCAGCCAGTAAATGGCACATTTTCCCTCTGCCTTTCAGACTGCATCTTACTCTCTATGCCTATTGTCTCTGCTGTGCTTAAGAGTTTTCAGTAACTCTTAAGGGGAAAACGATCAATTCTCAATTACTCACATTTTCCAAGCTGGTCAGGGGAAAAGAGACTCCATGTGCAGCCCGACCTCTGGAACCTGTGACCTCCTGCCTGGAGGAAGGTACGCAGCTTGGCAGAGACTCAGAGCTGGTCAGCGGGTGGAAGATAAATCTGCTGGTACCACTGCAGTGTGACATAAAACATACATGTAAGCTTTTGACCTCGATGCTGAAGACTGTATTGTTTCCTATGTTGCCCTAATTATTCGATATGAAGGGCCAATAGTGGCTCTGCATGGAGGACCAGGAGCCAAAAATAGAAACCGAAAAACAAGTCTTGGTTGGTGACATTCAAAAGCACCGCTCTGCAGCTGCCAAAACTGTTGTGTGATTAGTTATTTATGTCACTGTTGGAGCAGGTGAAATAAGAAACAGAACAGTTTGTTTGGAAAGAAAGAACTGACTTTAAAAAAAGTACAATACTCATGAGCTATTTAAGAGCCTTTGTGGAACAAATCTGGCTCAGGGGTAGCATGCAAAATGCATTTTTATAATATATTAGAGGACACAGCTGTACCTACGGGACATACCCTCCCTAGCGTTCTACCTGATAGTTCTATGAATACAAACACCAGGAAACACTCCCAGTTTGCTGAAAATTAAAGACTATAAAAAATATCTAACAAAACAAAGCTACAGTCAGACACCCTGCTCAATCCTGACTCCAAACAACTACCTGCTTATTTACTGTTCATCGATAAGTGCAGCTACTAAATGCCAACGGAATGACTTGGATTATTAGGACTTTATCTTTTATGCCACATGATAATTGTGTTCGATTGTGATGGAGTGTAAACAAATCACTGCAGAGTGCTTTTAAGGTAGAAGTCAAAGCAGGATTCTTATCATCCTGCAGACTTTCTGGAGCACAGTGCTGATGATCTGTGATGATACACACACACCCACTTCTCCATACTGATTGGAAACACATGGTGTGTGTGTGTGTGTGTGTGTTTATATTTGTTTCTTAGATGTTCCTTCTGTGCAATCATTTGTGTCCATGATACAGTGAGTGATTTTAGTACAAGCAGAAATGTCCGATGCCGGCAGCAGCAGCAGCAGCAGCGGCGGCGGTGGCGGCGGTGGCGGCGGCAGCAGATATCCACAAGCAGACGGCTCTCAGTCTTAAGTGGAAGAGCAGCAGCCTCTCTCCCATTTAGGATAGTGGGCTATTTAGCCTGACAGCCATTAAATATGAATTAAAAACCACACAGGCCTCTTTGCCTTCGAAAATGTCATTACATATCTTTATGGCAGCCGATTGTTGAATAAGCAGTTTGCAGGGCTCCCCTGGGGGCAAGGCTGGGGATGGGAGTGGAGTGAAGTGGAGAGTGGGGGGGGGGGGGGGGGGGGGACAGGGGTGGTCAGATGGAGTTGGGAAAGGATGGGATAGCGGGGACAGATGGGTGGAGGATTGAGGAGGAATGAGAGGATGAGAGCAGAACAAAAACAGTGAGGGGCGGGGGGGTGGATGGTCACATGTTTAGGTGAGGCACTGAGGATGAAGAGGGAGAGAGCAGCCGAGGAATAACGAACGGGCAGGTCTGCTCTAACGGATGAGGCCTAATAGCTGCTGAAATGGAATCTACATTACAGGTCCTAACTGAGTGCAGTACTTCAGGGGCCGAGCCCCGAAAGGAGCAAATAATAGCGCTGGCTTGAAGTGGTGCTTCAGTTTCTCTCCAGTAGATGAGGGAGATGTGTAAGGGGCGGAGGTAGAATGAGATTGAAGGGGGAAGGGGAGTACTTCAGAGATACTGGCCTTCTTAGTATATGTATAAAAAAAACATACACAAAAGGTCAGCGTGTGCCTGGCGACTCACTTTACTGCACTATGTTTACTGCACGGAGCGGAAGCCCAAACCGCTGGGCTGTAATTATCCAAGCCTCATCTCCGAACTGTGATGCCATTGTTAGCCAAATGAAGACTTAGCCATGGGGCTTGCTTTTGTTCTTCAATACATCCTTTGTTGCCTCAATACATCTAATTTCATTGAAGTATATTTGCAATACATACGTTGAATGAGATGTTTCTCACCAATGCACATTCGTTATTATATTCCGTCAGTCAAACACTGGCAAAGTGCACTTGTGTGATTTAGCCGCAGCACAAAAGTACAATACAGTGACGATTGTTATTCTCCAGAGGACTAATGCCGTTTTCACGACTGCACTGTAATTTTACTTCATTCTGCTGCCGAGCTCATCGTTAGGTAAGAAGGTAAGAAATGACAAAAAACACCTGAAACTAAAAAGTTTACACAGCCTACATGTTGGATCTGTTTTTCCTCAATCTCGTATATAACTAGAAAAGCATTTCCTGAAGAACGTGCTGCAGCTGAAGCATTGCTTTGAACGCTGATGTGAAGGATTGCAATCTTATTTTAATTTGCTGAATCACGGTTAAGAATTTAAAAAAGATGAAGCTCTTATTTTGAAAAGTAAGATAAGATAAGATAAAACTTTACTAATCCCGAAGGAAATTCTTGTGCCAGTAGAAAATCTTAATATTATGAAGATATGAAAGAGAAACTGCTGAAGACAAGAACAGTATGAAGTCATGACGTTAAAGAACAGCCTGTGAATAAACCATATGAAAGGTCTGAGGCTGGAATAATACCATAAGACTATTATACCCCGTTCACACTGGGGAAAATAATGTGGCTTAAGCAGGATTCGGCCGCATCCAGATCAATCCAGATGTGTTTTTTTCTGAGTGTGAACACCTCGAATCCGGCTGTATCCAGTTTGATTTCAATCCTGCTAGATCCACCTCTCGTGGGTGGCTCAAATGTGGCTCAGGTGTGAACGCAAATGTGGCGAGCGAATCCGGCTAGCGACATGCTACTTCCTGTTAGCGGTATGCTACTTCCGGTTCACACGGGAACAGCAAACACACTGGATGAAGCCAGATTGAGTGCGGACACAAGTGTGTGCTAGCCAGATTTGAAAATAGGTCTGAACGCATCCAGCTTAAAGTCTGGGCTCAATCCTACTCTAGCTGGATTGACTTTCTCCAGTGTGAACGGGGTCTAAGGCCCCGTTCACAGTGGAGAAAGTCATTCCAGCTAAGCACTGGCTAGCACACAGTTGTGTCCGCACTCAATCCGGCTTCATCCAGCGTGTTTGCTGTTCTCCAAACCACTAGGTGGCGCCTCGTAATATGGCTAATAATGTGGCTAGCCGGATTCGCTCGCCACATTTGCGTTCACACCTGAGCCACATTTGAGCCAATCCACCCTCGAGAGGTGGATCTAGCCGGATTGAAATCAAACTGGATTCAGCCGGATTGGAGGTGAAAAAAACACATCTGGATTGATCTGGATGCGGCCAAATCCTGCTTAAGCCACATTTTTTCCCCAGTGTGAACGGGGCCTAACTACACTAAAGACTCAGGTGTGTGAATCTCCTTTCAGTCCTCTCAGGGCAGATCCCATGTATTTTAATGCGTGTTGCACCCTCCGAACAAACTGCTTCCTGTGTCCAGACCGAAGAGTGAATGAGGATAACGTGGCAGCAGCATAGAGACAGAAACTAGTTTCATTTTTTTCCCCCTCCTGCAGAGCTAGGGTTAGGTTCTCGGCCGTCGTGAGGCTTAGAGCTTCAAGTGAGACATTTCCATAATGGTCTCCGTGAGCCAAATGTATTAAACTTTGAACCACAACTCTGTGACCTTTTTGACCTGGAATGTCCTCTATGAGATGAACATTTTGATAGTTGAATGGCTAAAACCGGTCAGTGTACACTGCGCAAAAAAAACGTTTGGAAGAATAAAAAGAAAGAAAGAAAATTAAAAAAGAGAAGAACAAGAGTGCGATAGCCTTGCAGCAATCAAACTAATAATAATAATAATAATAAATCTAATCTGTAATGCAGCATCTAAAGTGCACTTTAAACCTCTTCAGTTACATTTACTGTGTATTTATGTTCAAATGTATGTATATACTTTAGTTATTTGTTGTTCTTTGATATATGCTGCTGCTACTACAACCTCATTTTTGTAATACACAGTGATAAACAGATGATTCATTGTTTATTTTCTAAGTGCCTGCTTTAAGAATGACTTCCTGTATGACAAACACAGAGGAAGCATCAGCTTTTTAATGCTGCTGCAGATGGTTCTGCTCATTTCAGTTTTTACTTTTAGGTGAATTTTAATTGCATATCATTTCACAGCTGCCCCCTTAAAAACATACAAAATGATATTACAAATTGATAAACATCATACCTGTAAAAAGGAAGGAATAGTTGTCTCTCTTCACAGAATACTGTGGGAATGAGTGCCAGCCCAACACGATCAGACCTGTACAGCTGTCCGCCTCTTTTTAAACTTCTTTCGACACCATGTGAGATGTGTCCTGAAATAAGGTCTGTGGTAAAAACACAAGCTATGATACAAATTTCTAGTAAATACTCCACTGATGATTTATTTTTCCTGCTACAGATTGGTGATGGAGACGTGTGACCATCCTGTAGTTGATTTATTATAGTGTAATGTTGTTTCTGAAGATAGTGAAGTGTTTAAGGTTTCAAAATAACCAAATGTTCATAAATTAAGATAATCCTGCTGAATGAAAGCCTGTAAGGATCATGTTTTACATATTTCCTGCAATAATCTGAAACACCATGGTGAAATCCCATTGGCTGTTTGTGGAGGGAACCAACTTCCTGATTAGACTCAATTTGGACTACAGAAAAACATCATTGCTACTGCTCCATAGTTTTCCCCATTGACAGTAAAAACTATGGACAGAGCTTCCGTGACGTCACCCGTTTGTTTCTGAAGAGCCGTTCTGAGGCTCGGTGGGAGGTTCCAGGACGTTGATGACCGCCGCCATGTTGGCAGCGTCACGTCCGCCAAAACTCCAAATATGGACAAAGAGGGGGAGCACGAGCGGGGTTTAGGGGGGCGGGCGATCGTGGGAGCAGGAAACTCACGCTGTGATACGTCAACCGTCTGTCACTCAAGCGGCAACGCCCATAATTATGCGTAATTTTAAGTCAGAATACACTTGAAACCAGTGAGTTGTAAAAAAATTCACCCCCCGTACAACTGACACTAGAAGGAAACTAATCATTTGAGACCAGAGTGGTTTTTTGTACCAGGCTGTAAACATGTTCTTTTCTGCTGTGAAGTCGGCCATTTTAACATGGGAGTCTATGGGAAATGACTCGCTTTTGGAGCCAGCCCCCAGTGGTTGCGGCGTGAATTACAAGTTTTGACACTTCCGCATGGGCTTCCACTTTGAGCCCCGAAGGTTGCCGCTTGGTTTTCCCCTATTGTGTGAAGATTTCCATACAGCCAATCAAATCGCGTCATTGTAAACTAATTTGCATGCGCACTAACAAAGGCTTCTAGCCTAAATGGAACAAATTAAGCTAACAACCTGTTAGCCTGCTACACAACTACTATAAACTTTAACCAACAACTCATTTACAGCTGCAAATAAATTCACTCTGAACAAACACAGGTCCAACAGTCCGCCAAACAAACGTTCCCTGCTGTGTGCTGCAGCTGTCAATTAGCAGGTTAAAGCTAGTTGGCTAATTATCTAAACAGGTGTAGCTAGTGAGCTAATCCACCGCAGCACAGCTTGTAAACCCACCTGCAGATGTAATTTCGGTCATTTTAGGATTTTTGTGGTTCCCCTCAGGCTTCCGTAGCACTTTAACCCAAACCAGGAAAATGCAGAGCAGGACCCGGTTCGTCCCGGGACTCCTGGTTTTGGTGTTCCCTCTTTGCTGTTAGCTGATGTCATTTAAACGCAGACACGCCCCCCAGCGGCTGAAAGAAGCATGAACGCTCTGGATTCTTAAAAAATAATCCTGAATAACAGTGAAGCACCATTTCTATTTAAGTCTTCTGTTTTCCTGCTATTATGTGCTTCTTCCTGCACATGCTCTTTTCATTCTCTGCATGTGTGAGTCAGGCTTTCAACAGTTTACACAGCCAGGGAAAAAGCACAATACCATTCATATAATGAGAATCCTAATTTTGAAGGATCAATAAATGTATTAGTTGATTATATTCTTATATATATATATATATATATAAAATATAAGAAATAATAACACATAGAAAACCTGTTGAGATATAAATAAATATATATTTATTAATTTTTTATAAATTTATAAATTATAAATTTAATAAATTTATTTATTTATTTATTTATTTTTTTTAAAGGGTTTTAATCGGAGCGATCGGGCCCCACCTCAGGGTCCAAGGCTGCAGGGTCTACAGTGTGCGGGCAGAGGGTCATGTGATCTTAATCATCAAATGTAGTGTAATAAAAATGTTTTAATTTGAATTTAAGTGGTCTGAGGGTGAGGATGAAGCAGCCGCTGTCTTCTTTGACATGATGGATTGACAGGCGGTGGATGTTTGGTGTGGAAGGCAGCTGATGCAGATCTGTATGTAGGATAGACGAAGAAGAAATGAGCAGACTGCTCTGAAGGCAGACAGCCTGCCAGACGTTAGCAGCCACTGATTGTTGTTCTATTGACCATGTGATTCGTCAATACATAGCTCCATCTGAAATACTATCTCCCACTATCAGGTTGTCTTGAGTCGTCTGTAAAAACAAGAAAGACCCTCCGATTTATTGTATTAAACACGTGCATTGAAGCAGCAGTGAGTACACACACACACACACAGAAATATCCAGGACAGGACAAGCCTGCTTATTTTCTTCTACCCAAAGAAAAAACAGCCTGTCCAGTCCAATCCTGATGTTCAAAACATCCCAGTGCAATATTTCAGCCGAGCATCTGCACAGAAAGAGGTGCACAGCTTCACTTGCACTCTCCTTTTCCCTGCATTGCTCCGTTTTGTGAGTTTGTGTGTGTGTGTGTGCTTTCACTCCTGTCAGTCCACTTAAGGGCCTTTGGTTTCAGAGGAGGCCATTGTATTTCCTCCATTGCCTAGCAACCATCACCAAGGCCAGCAGTCCATTGTTGCGGAGGCTGAGCACCTGAATTGCCTGCTGCCTGTTTCTACTTTTCAAAATTGTACTGTAATTTCACAAAGTGGTGTTTCAGCATTAGAGAGAGAGAGAGAGAGAGAGAGAGAGAGAGAGAGAGCTCCAAATTGGAGGGCTATGAAAACTGGGGTAAGCTTCATTTCGCATCCGGAGCTGCGTGCATTTGCAAAAAGCCACACAAACAACCAAAGACGTTCATTGTGTCGATCAGCTGGTGATGAACGCAAACAAACATGTATATATATATATATATATATATATATACATATACATAAAGGTGTGTGTTCACATTATATTGAGAGATGGAGGCAGCGGTAAAGACGGGAGCAGACACACAGAGACACACTGCGGCCTCACAGTTTGTTGAAATGTACTTTATAGACTGAGAAACCGATAGAAAGAGATATAAATCTACAAGGACAGGCGCACAAAGACTGAAGAGGGAGCGAGCGAGAGAGCACAGGAGATGCAAAGAGAGAGAGAAAAATGGAGAAAATAGGAAAAATATGAACAGAGCAACATGTAGGGGGCGGGGCTTAACGCTGAAAAGGTTTATGGGCTAGATTTTTCTCTGTGATGTCACTTTTACACAGTTTCCTTGAATAGCACCTGTGTGCATGGGGGCTGTCTGTCTGTCAGTTCTGAGTAAAAACATAACCCATGCCAGCAAAAACATATCTATCAGTGTTCTCCACTGGGCATGGAGACAGGCTGTGCTGCTTTTTTTCCTCAGGGGCCAGCACTGACTGCAGAGATTGGCCCCCCTTTCTCAGCGACGAATCATTTCAGCGTATTCTCTGTCAACCTGCGTGCATTTTTAAAAAGAAAAGAAATAATAAATTAACATTTTTTTCTCTTCCTGCAGTGAAAATTGCTCTTTTTTTTTGTGTCGCTTGTGATCGACGCCCTTGTGGATGACCCCAGGTGTCTGATTCAGGGTAAGTGGCAACAATTTGACTGAAAATCATCTTTATACGCTGAAAGTCTCGGCTTTGTTTTGACTGAATTTAATATTTCCTGATTTTTCTTTGCAAGATTTTTCCGTGTTTTCATTGTCTGTCACTTTCTTGTATTGATTTTCAATTGTGCGACTGGTCCATTCTGCCTCACCGCATCCCTGCATTGAACATCACACACACTTATCCTACATTTTCTTTACACACACACACACACACACACGGTTGGCTGATGTGCTGTCAAGTTCCAAACACATCCTCACATCTGCATTCAGGACTGATCAGAATCTACGTTTCTCTGCGACAGTAAATGTTTTCATGCCTCAGACATGAAGCAGCATGTCACTCTGTCATGTTGCACGTATCCAGCTGTACGAAGCGATGCAGCACCTGGAGTGAGAGCGTCTGATGTGGCTGAATCATTTCCATCACTGTAGTCCACATACAGCATTAACAAAATGGCAACGTGCCACTGAGACCGCACGTCTGCCCTCAAAAAAAAAAAAAGATGATTAAGATGAATTATTGCTCATGATAGACAGCAGATACCTGGAGCCTGCGATCATGCTGTGCACGAGCGGCTAGCAGAGATCAATGCAGCTGATTAATCAGGTTTCTATAGATTCCTCCCATATGTGAGAAGGAAAAGCAGAGAGTGTTATCTGACGGTAAGGATCCACGCACAGCTTCAGGATGGAACTCATTTTTTATTAGTTTAAATAATAAAGAAAAGTGAATTTTACTCTAAACAAACTCCAAAACATTCATTTTCATTTAATAATCAGACAAAACCACATGTATGAACTTTAACCTTTGAATGTTTGAACGATAACAGGAAGGATTTATCACAGGACCATTGCTGGAGTCATCCTCAGCAGGTTGATCAGCTGATTAACCCTGACGATGTAAAAGCACGGCTGAGTGTTTCCTCTCTGTCCGCTCATTGAGCCTCAGATCGCACAGTTTGTCCCTGCAGATAAGCTGCTGCTCCGTCAGACCCGCCGTCCTTCCTCTGCTCTCAAACCTTCACTCAGACTTCAGTGCTGAACTCTGCAGGTCGGAGGAGCTTAACTGTTTGATAAAAAAAGAGAGAGAGGGAGAGATAAGTAATAAAGATGCAGCCGCAGCACTCAGATCTTTGTTATCTCTGCAGGAACAAGGAGAAGGCCACTCGGCACTGCCAGTTCTGCTGCGAGCTGCGGCCTTCAGCGGAGCTCCTCATGAGAAGACCACATGTTAGCTCCAGGAGGAGGACACCTCGGGTGAAGCCCGGGGACAGGAGCGGGAGGCTGGAAGGAATTCAGAACTGTGTAAATAAAGTGATTGACTGATGTTTTCAGAAACGATGAGGGTTCCTGAGTCCACAGCGGCGTGGAAGACTAGTGATTTTGTTGTTTCGTGGTTAAACTGACAACAAGTCATTGTCTCCCTCACTGCTCTGAGACACAAGCTGCAGGAAGCCCCACACCCTCACACCGCCCGCCTGCATCACCACACATGAGCACCGCTACAAGCTGCAGAGACGTGTTTTAGTTTGTAAAGTGCACGGCAGCAGGATCTGAGCTGAGTGCTGTTATTGTGGGAAAAAATAATTTGTTCTTTCATTTTTAAGTCAGTAATAAAATCATCTGAAGCTCTCGTGTAGAGGTGTGTTTTTATTTCTGAAGCTTGTAGTTTATCTGCTTAATTATTGGCTCAAAGTCAAAACCTCCATGATTGTGGGTTAATCTCATCACAGTGTCCACGCTGTGAGCTGGACTCCAGCCTTCCCGCTGACCTGAAGGTTAGACGTAGTGCTGATATCGGCTCCCAGACTCAAATAATCCATAAATACAAAACAACAACAAACACAGAGTGATGTTTCTGAACCCCTTTAATGATGGAATTGATCTCAGATGACAGAGGAGTGTGACAGAAAAACACCAGTGACGCATATCTGTGCTGCGGCTGGAGCCGAGACTTTTACTGGGGGGGCAGCAGGGCCTTGGTCTGGTCCATCACCTGCTGGAAGAACTTCCCCATCATGTCGGTCAGGGGCTCAACCTGAGAGTAGACGTTGTCGGTCAGGGGCCTGACCTGGGCGTTGAAGTTGTCGATAATGGGGTTGATCTGATCCTCGATGTTGGCGATGAAGGGCTTGACCTGCTCCTGCAGCTTGGCGGCCTCAGCCTGGACCTTCTCAACCAGAGGCTGGATCTGGGCTCTGCTGTCCTCCATGTAAGTCCTGTTTTTGTGGGAGGAAAACACACAAATCTGTTAAAACTGGCCTAAAACTGGTGACATCACGATCATAGTGTTCACTTACTGGGCGGTGTTGGTCACTTCAAGAGCCTTCACCTTCTCCACCATGTCCTGGGTGGCGCCGGTGAGGGTGACGGACATGTCTTTGATGAGCTGGGTGATCTTGTCCACCTCAGACTGGACGTCACGCTTCACCAGTGACCCGGCCTCGGAGCCTGCGAGGAATCAGGAGGACGTTTAAAATCCACTGTGTTAAATCTCTCACACACACACACACTGTGTGACCCATAAAAACACGTCTTACCATGGGCAACAGCCAGCACCACAACCAGAGCGGCAACAAGGGAGAATTTCATGGCTGCAGATGAGCAGGGCTGACCTGAGGAAGAGATGGGAGGGTTAATGAGGCCGAGACGCAGGTTATAAGTCGAGTAAAGTGTGGGAAAGCATCAACACGCTGCTGTGTGTCTGCGTTACCTTAACTCCTGGGGTTCTTGGACCAAATGGTGCCTGCAGTCAGAGCGCCTGCAGCTTTTATAGCAGCACAGGATGAGTACATCACAGCTAATCAGGATTTAATCACCGTGAACACAGTCAGCTGAACCTTGATGCTTGCTGTCACAGCAAAGACACAAAGTCCACACTATCTGAAACAGATAGAGAGGTGATTCATGGTGTGTTGACCTCCTGCCCTGTTATACAATTTAAATGCTGCTTCTACAGAGAACGTTGTGTGTGTGTGTTGCTGTTTGTGTCTGACAGCTGCTGACAATCATATCTCAGCTACAACAAAACATGCTGAGGTCGCCGTCAGATCGTTTAGAGGAGCTGTGGGGAAGGTCTAACTGTCCCTGTTTCAGTTTTTTCTGCACAATACAATATTTATTCAGTAATATTTTAAAGTCTCTAAGTATAAAAATCATAAGAGCCCTGTCGAGGCACAGAGACAAAGCGGCCTGTGAGGTCGGAGACTGGACGATAACTTGCTGAAATGTGTGATCACAGCAGTTTTAGATGCTGTTGATCTGATCGAATATGGAAGCTCCAATCAGAGGAAAGACGTCCATGAGGAGCCGAGTTGGGACGGCGTGTAGTTGGTTCAGATTACTGGCGGTGAGCTCGGGGAAGCAGTCCAGAGGTAGATCAGGACAATCTCAAAGTGGCGGTGTTTCCACTGCATTGTTTTTTTTCTCTAATATTTGAGGTGTGTTTTTATGGGGTTTATTTTTAAAGGCTGCAGTTTATCTGCTTAATTATTGGCTCGGAGTCGATACCTCCATGAATGTGGGTTAATCTCATCACTGTATCCACGGTGAGCTGGACTCCAGCCTGTTGACAGCCTACTCCAGAATATTGAGCCATGAATGATGGGTGACCCGATGACCTGAAGGTTTGACGTAGTGCTGGTATCGACTCTCAGATTCTGCTTCATTTCACTATCAAATAATCCATAAATGCATAACCAGCAACTAAAACAGAGGGATGTTTTTAACCTTTTAATGAGGTATGGCTGGTGGAGCATTTTTGGGGGGGGGGGGGCAGCAGGGCCTCGGTCCGGGCCTCCATCCCCAGACAGGAACTGAACGTCAACATGTGAGTCGGCGGTAGTGACGGATTTTTCTGTGTGATTCAGAGCTCGTTTTTTTGTTGGAGAACAAACATCAGTGAGATATGACGGGGCTTTATTGGTGATGAAGGGCTTGACCTGTTTCCTCTTTTATATCATAATCCAAAGTGCTGCTTCTAGGAATGCTCCTGTAGTTGTGTTGGTCAGAGTGAGAGCCTTCACCCTCTCCACCATGCTGTGGGTGGTGCTGGTGGGGGTGACGGACATGTCTTTGATGAGCTGGGTGATCTTGTCCACCTCAGGAGGACGTTTAAAATCCACTGTGTTAAATCAGGTCTCACTCACTCTGTGTGACTCCGGAGGGTGAGCACATCACAGATCATCAGGATTTAATCACCTCCAGCATGAAGACTCGAGCAGCCTTGATGCTTGATAGCTGTCAGAACAAAGACACTATGTAAAACCACAGCCTCTCATCTCATCTCGTCTCCTCTTCAAACCACTCATCCAAGGCCGGGTCGCCGGGGGCAGCAGTGTAAAGCAGGGACGCCCCCAGACTTCCCTCTCCCTGGACCCCTTCCTGCAGCTCTCCTGGGAGGAACCACAGCCCTTTGGCCTACTGCTCACGCTGGTTATCTACTTAACTGTTGATGGGTCAGAGGTGCTCAGTCCTGCTGACAGAGCCGTGGACCCCTTTCACACAGCGCTATCAGCAGTTTCCCAACACACCGTGTGTTCAATCTACGGGGGGCTGAGACGAGCTCGCTTCCTCTCTTTTGCATTGTTGCAGCAGTCGGCAAGGTTGGACATTGTGTGTCTGTAGTGTCACCATGGCAACCTGGGTTTGAACCAGTTTAAAGGAGGACTTTTCATGAACAATGAGTGTAACAAAGTCCTCCTATCTGTAACAGACTCCATGTGAAGCTTTGCGAGGATGTTCATGTGTTTTTACTGAATAAACAGGATAAACACAGCCCGACCAGACTGAGCGCTGACACGAGTAAAGCTGTAAACTCTCTGAGACTGAAGTTCAGTCAGTTTTTATCTCCTCTCAGAACGTCAGCAGAACTCAGGTGAACCCATCACACGTCTGCGATCACACGCTGATTCTGCAACAAGGAAGCTGAAAGCTTTGTCTCCGTTCGACTGACACACTTCTTCTTTTTTTGTTCATTTTTTGTGTTGTGGTTGTGTGTTCTGAGCTGTCCTTCTGAAACTGGCCACTAGAGGGCAGTTGTAAGCAAGCTGAATTTGCAGGGTGTGATCTGACTGCTGCTGCTGCTGCTGAAGCCAAATTTAGCTCATTTGATGCTCTCGAGTCCTGATCAGTGCACACAGGCAGTGTGCCTAAACCCCTCACCTCTTTAATGGCACCGATTTACACAAGAAAAGGAGATCTGGCTCACACTTTCATAGATTAATACTCGGTAATTTGTACTTTTGACGACACTAAAGCCTCAAAATGATTCGATTATTTTAAATCACCTCCACTCTGAAAAGTTAACGCCTTAAATTTGGGTCCAAAACATAAAAAAGAGCCCTTTCCCAGAGGGACACAATTTACATGATCATAGAAGTAACACGGGTTAGACTGCTTAAAGACACATTCACAGTATTTAGAGATTTTTTTTATTTTGTCCCCATATATCAAGCATGTTAATTGGCAACCTCACTGTATGTTTGAAATAAATCAGAGTGACCCCAAAACACCAAAATGACATGTGACATGTCTTCAAGGCCTGAAATGATCAAATGAATGGGCAGAGAGCAACATGTGCGCCCTCTGCTGGTGATGTCAATCAAATGAATAAACAAACTAGTACAGCACAGGTTAATCCAGAGGTAATGTAAACATTTTAAAAGGACAAACCTGTGATTATGGAGCGGGTTTAAGGTCAAAACACAATCACACACAATCATAACATACAGGTAGATGTGATATTTAGACAGGGAAAATATCAAAATAAATAGTTTTGTAGCTGAACTGATCTTTTTCGCATATAATATATATATATATATATATATATATTTATACATATATTTATGTGCGTGATGTGTTTAATATAAAGCAGCCACTTTTACAATTATTATTAAATTAATAACAATATATTAAATCTTGTTGGTTTGGTTGAGTTAAACGTACCCACGCTGGTTAATTTACATATTTTCACACAAACTGGCAACATCCGCCATCACCGAGCTCTTTTTTACGTACGTTACGCACGCTGCGTCACTCAGCCGCGCGCACACAGACACACACAGAGGCATCATGGCGGACGTGTTGGACCTTCATGAAGCGGGAGGCGAGGACTTTCCTATGGATGAGGATGGCGATGGTAAGACTCATGTTTGTACCGGTAGCTGCTCCGTGATCCCGGCGTTCAAAGCATTGTGTTACTATCGAGGTGTGTGTCGTGGCGAAAAACGCAACAACAAAGACAACGCTGCGTGGTAGCAGGCCCGAGAAATGCTAATGCTAAGCTAACAACGCACCGTTCTTCATTCAATCGATCTTGCAAGTTAGCCAGGTCATAGTTATTGAATTAATTTGTGGATAGTTTGGAAAACACGCCAGCTTTTAGTAAGCCATTAAACGTGTTTGGCAACGAGTTAGCTTACAAAACAAAACAGTGTAGCGCTGCTAATGCTATCATAATTAGCATAAGGCGAATTCAGTGTTAATTTAGCTAACGGCTAAATGTTTTCACCGACAGGAAACACAGGCTGTTTTAACAAGTATGTTTGGGTTGTTGTGTCCGTAGTGTAACAAGAACATTAAGTCTTATCATTGAATGATTGAATCGCGGTAATTAAAGGCTAGCATGCTGTTTGGACACATCGCTGAGGCGCAGTGAAAACTTTCAGCAGCATGTCCAGGCTTTAACTTGTTGCTGTAACTTTCCTCAGAGAGCATCCACAAGCTGAAGGAGAAGGCCAAGAAGAGGAAGGGACGAGGCTTCGGTTCAGGTAAGTCAACGCAGCCGTGGTGCAGTTTTAACATTTGCTCTTTCAGGCAGTATTTCATGTTTTCTGTGTTGATTTCCAGAGGAAGGCGCCAGGTCCAGAACCAAAGAGAACTACGATACAGTGGAACAGGATGGGGATGAGCCGGGGCCACAGAGATGTGAGTAACTGTGTACTATATGCTATGTTTCCTGGTGCTGCAAAACCTGACCCAATCCAAAGTGCTTCTTGGTCCACTGTTTGATCCCTGATGTCTTGTCTCTCTGCAGCTGTGGAGGGCTGGATCCTGTTTGTGACGGGGGTACATGAGGAGGCCACAGAGGACGACATCCACGAAAAGTTTTCAGAGTTTGGAGAAATCAAGAACCTGCATCTGAACCTGGATCGTAGAACAGGCTACCTTAAGGTGAGACAAATAACTATGGAGCATTAGCACGTTTATTTACAACCAGGAAATATTCTGTTTTTTGTTATTATTCTGGTGTAAGATAAGATAGGACTATTGATACCAGAGAGACATTAAGTTGTTCCAGCAAAAGAAGACAGACGGTGCACAATGTATGCATAGAGTAGGGTTGGGCGATATTGGCAAAAAAATTAATCACGATTAATTGTGGCATTTAGCCGATAACGATTAATTTGACGATTAATTGATGACAATTGCACTTACATGTTTTTGACTCTAAATTGGCACAGTGTTCTAGCATGATACCGACAAATCATCAGTCAAGTTAACTACTTCATTCTAACAGGTTAAGCTGGTGAGTAGTGATTAGGCACCAACCAGCCATGTTTGAAATATGTATTGATAACAGATGCACAAACTGCTTCAAAGTAATAATGAAGCAAACATTTAAAGTAACTTTGTCCTTCAGATGTTCTTATCTTAAGGTCACAAAGCATGTCAACATTAAAATTAAACAGACAAATAGACAAATAAGTTCAGAAAAGTCACATCAGTGATTATTTCAAGTTAAAAAATGTGTCTGTGGAATGAACCTGTGGCTGAATATGTCCCACACTAGTGCATGTTTTCACTCAGACTGTAGAACAGCAGCAGAAAAAACAAACAAATAAACAAACCGGACAATTTCACATTTAAATGTGTGTCTGTGCAAATCAACCTACGTTACGTTCTTCCAGCGCTTCGTTTGGTCGTAAGCAGCACAATGACTAAACGTATCGCGGATTCTCGGCTGAGTGGAATTCTTTCCAATATCTGCTGGAGGAGACTTCGCTGTTGTAGTGTTTCCTATCTTGCTGTGGAGTCCGTAAATAAAGATCGGAGTTCATTCATTTGATACGAGCAAAAATTCAGTTACTATGGCAACAACCAACGCTTCACCTAATGCATGTCGCGGCACTATATACAGCTGTAGCCGGCGTTGTGTCCTCGTCGCTCTTTCTTCGGCTTTCTTCGTGCTCGGGCTTATGGTGACAGACGATGAACTTATGTTAGGAACGTGCTGCTCCGCATTATTTAACTGAACACCACTGCCTTCCACCATTATTGTTATTGTGGGCTCACATGTGCGCGGGTGATGGTGAGAGTACGCCGCACACAAAAATGCGTCATCATGACGAGGCACTAAACGCCGTAATCGATAAGTGGCAAATATTAATCGATGACAGTTTTTCTGACGATTAATTGCGCACGATACGATTTTGCACAAGCCTAGCATAGAGTAAAGAAAACTCGAGAAAATATAGGAAGTTGTCTATAACATGGAAAAGGAGTAGGGTGTTGTTCTCTCTCCCACTGAGTCCACTGGGTCCAGAGGAGCCCTCCTGATCAGTTTATCCAGTTGCCTGTGTTCCTGTCTGTGATTCAACACACTAAATGACCTCAGCCTCCTCAGGAGATCGAGGAGCCCTTCCTGTATAGTCCAGTTTACCCAGTCCTGTTCACAACCACCACCACTGTTCAGTCCCTGGATGTGAGTCCTGGTTTACATCAGAATCAGAAATACTTTATTGATCCCAGGGGGAAATCACTTCATCATTCCTTTAATCAGCTTCTAGAAAACCTGTGCTGGTACATGCACATGTTCAAGTCCTTTTTTTGAACTCTTAAATCTGCAATATGCTTCCATGTTATCCTCCAGCCACCAGGTGGCAGCATTGTGTTGGTCTTGAAGTAAGAACAAAGCATTTTGAATTTGCATTTTCATTGCAGCTGATTTCTGATAGGTAGGAGGCGTAAGATGTACAGTGTTGACCTAATATTTCATGTCCAGTTCAAAATGTGTTCGCTCACTTGGTGTTGTCTGTCCTGTAATATTATTTTCATCATTTTTTTCCAAAGCAGTGTCATCACAAGTGTGAAATAACTGACATGACGGTCTGATACATGTTCCCAGGGTTATGCGCTGGTGGAGTATGAGACGTACAAAGAGGCTCAGGCAGCCATGGAGGGGCTCAATGGTCAGGACATGATGGGCCAGCCTATCAGCGTGGACTGGGGATTTGTCAGAGGGCCTCCCAAGAACAAGAGAAGGTGAGGGTGGCGTGAATAACCTTCAACAAACAAACACACTACAATGAAAGATTTGATTGCGTCCACACTGTGGGATTTCTGTGTAATCTGATGTGTGTGTGTTTTGTCACAGGACCGGTGGGCGGAGACGCAGCAGAAGTCCCGACAGGAGGCGGCGTTAAGTGGAAGATGTGCAGCGAAGTTCATCTTCTGCTTAGAAGCTAACTTTGGATTTTTTTTTTTTTGTACAATAATTTACTGAGAAAAGAAGAATTAGCCTCACTGCAGTGTTGACAGTTTCCTGTAACATGCTAAGGTTGTTTGGATCTGTTTTTACTTTCAGTATCTCGTAACTCGTGGTTTTCACGATTCCCACAAAATGTCTTTTCAGTTTTGCTCCATGTCTCGTGGGTTTTACTCTGCTGTGTTTTGTTTTATATCATTTGGGGAAAATTAAACTTTTAAAAAGGTGAACCTGTGCCCCTGTTCTCAGTTTGTTTGTTAATGACGTAGGGGTTACGTCATGCTGGATGACCTCATCCCGGCCCGTAGTGACGCCCCTGCTATGCGGTCAAGCCCGCGGCACCTGTCACTCCGGCCGCTTGCGGTGCACTGATAGGCCGCTCGTACAAACACCCCCCGCCCCCTTTTATTCCTCTGCAGCCAATCGGCGAACGGCTGCTTGGTTCTCTGTCGCTCCAATTTGGTGTTTACTCTACTGAGGAACATCAGTCACAGCATCCCCTGTACGACCATTGGTTCAAATGCACGTCAATCAAGTGAACTTCTCTCTCTGATTGGCTCGGATTTCCTGAGGGGGGCGGGGTCCAAACCTTCGGTTGACGTTGTTGTTGTAAGTGGTGGAGAAATTACTTTGTCGGCGGTGGTCCGGTGTGGGATTTTACGGCTACTTCTACCCATGGAGATGCTAAAAAGTTAGAAATCGTAAGTTGTGGGATCGTTCGTGCTCTTCACAGCCTGGTCCTCACCGGAAAACTAAATGGAACGATGACACGAACATCTGCGAGGCCGCTAAAGGTAAGCAGTAAAGGGGATACTCCAGCTACTAGCGTTAGCTAACGCAACTAGCTGCTGATTAGCCAGGCTTCAAGTAGCCACTTGCTAGCCAAACGTAGCGGTTCGGTGCACTTCATGGAAAATATACAACACTACACTTGTGTGTGAGATGCTCGTTCCCGCAGGTGTGTGCCGGGCTCTCGGGTTGTGCTGATAAAAGTTGTGGGTTTGTGGGTTTGTGTGTGTGTGACCGCTGCACACGCGTCTCAACGCCTCAAATGCGTTTATGTAAGCATGTGTATTGTTCGCTGATATTTTGTTTCAAAGAATAGTCAGAGCCAGAACAGGCTGCTGGAGTCCACCCCGAGGACGAGACGGAACCAGCGGCAGAGTCCGCTCCCCTCAGAACCCGCTGCTGCTGTTTTTATTATTATTATTATTATTATTATTATGATCATTATTATCATCAGACGTAGCAGGAAGTTTAAACGTTCAGATGTTGAACTCACATTTTCCTGCTCTGCCTCTCTGAGAGCTGTCAGTCACGATCCAGATTAGCAGAGAGAGCCCGGTTTATTTTGAAGGTGCATGTGTGATGTAACATAGACTTAAGTCAGCAGCTTAGAGAGAGAGGACTGTTTACATTGAGTCACGTTTGTAATCTCAGTGACTCTTTTCATGTATGGAGAGGCTGCATGTCCAACAACAGACCTCAGCTGAGCCCAAAGCTCCGTGCTTCTTATCTGCGGTTATTTTCCATCATTTCCTCCAACAACGACAACGACAACAACAACAACAAGGGTTGCGTTACACTGTGAATTATTCAGCTCTTGTAGTTGTTGGACTCTTTGTTTGCAGGTACAGACATGAGGGACAAGTTCTCTGCCCCACAGACTCACACACCGCGTGTGGAACCTTGTAAAAGACACACAACACACAGCTGGCTGCAGCTGGGACCTTTAGAGCCGGACACATATTGGATTTCTGGGGCTGCTGCTGCTGCAGATATTTGGGGTAAATACTGACAAAAGCTGTGTGTCCCAGTTCAGGAGCTGCATCCCCTCAAAAGACAGACCCACTCAGAGATTAAACCTTTAAAGACTAGACCGTCCCAGCGAGGCATAAGAAGGACACACCTCCACAGATAATTAGCTAGAACTTTGTTATGATGAAATATCCTGCACCTTAGAGGGGCTGCTGTTTGGCTCCTTTGTTTTTGCACACTTGATCATTTTTTAGATGATTTTAAATATGTACTGTGTTGCTTACTCAGTTTTTCATTAATCTATGTGCAGATGTATTTATTTTACAGCATATTTGTGCAGGTTTTAAGAAGCTATTATTTATTGTTGTCGCTCTTGTTTATGGGGGGCGGGTTTAGGTCTTAAAAAATGATCAGAAATAAAGCTGATTGTCAAACCACAGACCTGAGAGTCTGCAGGAGTCACGGCTCCACCCTTTACGCCCCACTGTACCTCTTTTATCTGAGCTCCCTGTCACTCCTGCAGCTGTGCGCTGTGCCTGGAAGGTGACACCCATTTTCATGATGTACGGCCTCACAGTGAGAGTGTGTGAGGTCTCATAATGCAAACCTTCAACATTTCAAGGAAGGTATTATAGTGAGGCACACAGCAGCAGCAGCAGCAGCACAGAGAGCACCCCGGGCATGGATTTTAAGTAGGGTGTGTGTAGCATCCTTCTCCTATGCAGCTCAGATTCCGATCTGGCAGAGTGTCAAAATAAAAATAACCAGCGTCTTTGAACCAGTTAAATTTTCTTTAACCACATGCAAACTGTGTGGCTTGTATTTGCTGCATATCATGCGGAGACCTGCAGCAGCATTCAAATGGGCTCCGGTCAAAAGTGACACGGTGAAAGCAGAGGAGTCAGCCATATTGTTGCCCGGGTGCAGGACTGGGTGGCGACGGTGTCATGTGCACACTGTTTTGCTGTGACACGTACAAATAAAGGCAGAGCAGCAATAAACCGAGCTTCAGTTTCATAAAGCAGGCGGTTTAACGTGTTTGTCTTTCCGGCGCAGCGCGGCGTTCCCTCACAGGTTTAATATCTTTAAAAGTTTGGTGCTGGACACGTGTGACTGTGAGGGCTGCCCTGGGAAATATAGTGTTTCACAAGGTAACCGTGCTGGGTATGAAAATTTAAATCCACCTCTCGCTGGGTTCCCCCAAACAGCTGCTCACTGTGTGTGTGTGTGTGTGTGTGTGTGTGTCAGGGATCAGTTACAGAGCCAAGCCCATTTGGCCATGAAGCCGTTCCCATAGGATCCTCTAAAACATGGGCAGATTAATAAGTAAGTAGATGAGTGCTTCTTCAGGTTAGTGGGACAAACGCCTGACTTTTTGTGTCAAGTGTTTACAGCGTACAGCTTCCTCTGGGAAACAGCGCATGTTTCATTATCTTTAAACCATCCGGTCACATGTCTGTGTCCTTAATGGGTTATAAAGACAGGAACAGATGTGGTCTAGATGAGAAAACTACCTGAGTCCCTCCCCCCCCTTGCACCAGGATGGGGATCAATAGGTGGCTTGTCTCAGAGAAGTCTCTGTGTCCAGACAGCAGCAACTGGCATAAAACTCTCTGGAGCCCCACCCTCCCCAGCAGGGCTGGTTGCCTGCCAGTCTTGTGACACAGCGAACAGCCAGTGCCCGGGGCTGTTTGTGTGTGTGTGTGTGTGTCAGGGAGGACAAACCCACAGCTGAGACATCTACCTGGGTGCTAGCAGCTGCCGGCCTGTCTATGAACAGCGTGCTGCGGATAGTATGCCGACGTGGGATTATGCTCGGATAACTCACAGAGTTGTTATACAATAGAAGGGCCAGCAGACGTAGGTTGGAGCGGGTATATGAGGAAAGATATAGCTTTATGGTGGTGGCGGCGGCGGAGCAGCCATAATCCAATGCAGTATTAGTCGCCACTCCCATAAGACAAGCCGTGGTAATGAGAGCTGGCTGTATCGGGTACCTCACCTTTCCCTCCCCTGCATACTGTGCAGAGTGGAGAATGTATAATGTTGGCCTAGCATTAAAAACATGGAGCTATTAGCATGGCTAGCATCTCTATATGTGAATGGATGACTGATATTTACCATGAATGATATGTGTGGGCATAGATAACTGCAGGAAGAGGTTTCAGTGGCAGGTAGCCTTGGTAAACAAAGTCAGCCATCTTTTTCTTACAGGGTGACGTTTATTTCAGGCTCAGATTGAAGCGAATAATGTGATTTAGCTTCAGTCTGTGGAGGAAGAAAAAGAAAGGGGTGTATTTTCCTGTGCAGACTTCCTTCAGCCCGTTCCCTCTCTCTCTCTCTCAACTCTCTCTCTGTCTCTGCACTGTTGATCCAGGACAGCAGGAGTAATCCCAAACACAGCGCTAATGAGGAGCCTGTCACCCAGGATGACATCACACAGGGAGTGACGTGAAGCCGCCCTGCTGTGTGCGGGGACTAGCCCCCAGCACGTGGGGATTCACATGAGCATTAAGCGCCTGTTCAGCCGCTGGCTGCAGATCGCGCCGGGCTTGGTTGGCTTTACGTTCAGGATGACTTGGCACGAGTGGATCGTGAATGTTTGATTCAGGCCTGTTTTGTAAGAGGGTGCTTGGACGTCATAGATCCATTTTGGTTTTTTGGTTTTTGTTTTTTCACCTTCTAGCAGTTTTAATTTTAGTGGAACGGATGGGCTTAATTCTAAAACAGTGCAGCAAGATCACATCTAAGAAATGCCTTCTGCTCCTCGAGGGCTGATATGCAAATTAAAGCAGCAGTTGTCTCCGTTGCCTTTTAATATGTGTTATAATAATAAGCGTATTGTTTATATATACGAAGCAAAAAAAAAAAAGAGGAAAACCTGGCAGCATTTTGACCCCGTGACCTCAAGCGTGTTCAGTGTGTGGTGGGATTTATGGACATATCTGGGGGAGCGAGGAGCAGCCGGGGAAGATCTTCAGCTGTGCACAACAAGTAGAGAAGGTTTACCGACGTGAAGTTAAACCCTCAGCAGAGCCGGAATGTTCCGTTTATGTTTGTGTTTACTGCAACATAAAGTCCTGAACCCGGACTGGAGTCAGTATATACAACATTTAACACACAGCTGTTACCAATACTGGGAAAAAATAGGAGCTGTGCACGCTGTGAATCTTTAATTATTGCTGTTTATTTGGCAGTTTACCTGCAGATCAGCCAAAAACTTTGTGTCTGTTATTTTTATTTTTAAGTAAATCTTGTGATAATTTTAGTTACTGTCGTGTTCCCACAGTATCAGCTTCATCATATTAATTATCACTGTACTGAGTCATAACACTTGCATTAATATGGTTTATTCTTTATTTAATCTCTCCGCCCTCTGCTTCTCGTCAGGTAGGCGGTGTTCACATGCAGCGGCTCGCATTCCTGAACAAAGGCTAAAAACAATCAATAGAGGCCAAACGAGGACTCCTCCTCACCCACAGAGCGCGGAGTTTAGGAAACACGCTGATAGCAGGTCCTTCACACACACACACACACACACACACACACACACACACACACCTCTCTCTGCTGTCGTGTTCTTGTTTCTTTTCGTGCACCTTCCTGAAGCCGCCGTGTATGGATGCTGGATTAGCTTTCACCTCTCTCACTCACTTTTGTGGATCAGATGCCAGCATCCATCACGTTGTGTAGCGCAGTGTGTCGTTGCTGTGTGTGTGTGGGAATGCCACTTGTCTGCACAGCAGCAGCCTGCTTCACTTAATTAGCGCTCCTCGGCTGGTGGTCACCGGGCCGGGCTGCAGCGCCGTGCCTCTGGGCGCAGGCCCGGGAACCTCTGAGGCCGGCCGGCCGGCGTGTATAGGTGCCCTGAAGCTTCGTTCGCATGGCGTGCTGAAGTCATCCGTGTCTGTTTTATATAATAATAGAACGTGTTTTTAAAAACGCCCCGTGTTTGTTTTCACTGCTCAGTGTAGCCTGTTAGCTTGAAGTGTTGTCTGTGAATGAACACATTCAGAGCTATAACTATTAATTACTTTTCTATCTGAGCAATCTGTCAGTTAATTGATGAATTATTTGGCCAGAAGAATGTCAACAAATAATGAAAAATTCATGCTGAAGCACAGAAACCAGTGAAGGACACACATCCTGTGTGTGTGTGTGTGTGTGTGTGTGCTTTGTCGTCTCACGCTGTGGCGCGTTATGGAGCGTTTCAAGGATTAGTGGATGAAGTGGATTCACACATCTCTGCTACATGCGCCGCTGCTTCACCGTGACATCAGACACTCTGATGAATAGAAGCTGACACTGTCCCTCTCAGCTGGCTGGGTTCAGCTTCAGCGAGCGTCCACAGTGGAAGCTCGTCCACTGATGAGGACACATTTGTGCCCTGTCCTTGACCAAGTCTTCACCTCAAATAGTGGGACCATATAAGTCGACTGACCGCATCCATCAGGTGGGTGTTGTCCCATGTTCAGGTCGGTCAGTTTCTGCTTCTTGCAGAAATAAACAACAGGAAGATTGATTTTCTTTCATATTGACAAATGTTTAAAAAACTGTTCCTTTAAGAGGCAAACGGCACATTTACTTCTTTTAGCTTGTTTCTTGTGTTATATTGTGTCTCGCCTGTAACAGAATCAGATCCGCTCTCGCTTTCTTCGCCTTGTTTTGAGCTCTCATGGTTCACGTGGACCAGGTTCGTCCCGTCCCTGAAGCCAGAGTGGGGCCGTGAGAGGGAAGCTGGACTTCACAAATTTTTGTTTGATGAGTGGACAGCTTTTGGCTGAGACCCGCTCCAGTGGCATGGCCTCAGAGAGGGCAGGCATGGTGTGGAATCTCTGACATCAGCTGTGTGTGTGGGTCCAGGGCTGGTGTTGTCTAACGCATTACAAACACAGACCCCCACAGCTGGCGTGTGGGTCCACATGTTTTAATTTGACCGTAGGGAGGCTAAGCTCACGTACTCGGTCTCATTTCTGAAATTCTCAGGTTGTTTGTGGATGCTGTGTGGACGCTCTTGCAGTGTGGGCGAGTGGGGAGGAATAATAGAATGTCCTTATTTGGGAAGAGGATAAGTGGCCTGGCTCAGCTACATCTGCATTCTCTGCTTCACTGTAGACACAAGAAGCTCCTCTGGACTCACATGAAGCAGCTCTAATGGTCCACTACTTCCTTTAGACCTCATGTCAGCATGTCTGTGGATTTTATTGATTTGTCTCCAATGAAAGGAAATGGTCCCACTCCCATTTACTGTATTGATTTCTGAGCTAAAACCACAGCAGCCCCTCCTCATGTAGATCCTAAATGTTCCGTTTAGTTGAAGTTTTTTTGGGTTTACATTAAGTCTCAGCCATACATTAGCTTGTGCATTGTTTGTGTTCGGTGTTATGCAAGCCTTTGTGTGTGAGTGATGTGCCTACACTGCTGCTGTGATGCATCCTCTTGCCCTTGAAGATAACTGATGGTGCAGAAAATTACAGAATTGGCTGAAGCGCGCTCCGCTTCTGCTTCACAGGGTCAGCATATTTTTCTTTCTTTTAAGCCGCGTTGAGTATAATTATCTGTGTTTGTCAACAGGACACTGTCAGTGAGGAAAGCAGAATTATGTTGCACTGTAATGGGAGATGATTCCTGCATCGCTCCAAGCTCGGCCTCCTATACGGTGCAGCGCTTCCTATAGGAGCCATGCTTTCTGCTGACTCCTCTGGAAGAGCTGCGTACAGGTCTGGGTGTTTTTTCCTCCTCAAGCTCCTTCTCAGCTGTAGCTGCTCCCATGTTATGTAATGGGTCTGTGTAGGCTGACTGGGCTCAGTCTGTAACCAGATTACAGCGCCGCTCAGATAAAGACAGCTGAAGGACAGGCTTCTCGCCACACCTTTGTTTTTCTTCCTCTTCTGGTTTCCTTCAGCAGTCAGGTGTGATTGATGGTTCACAGCACAGTGGACCCAGCCTATTTCTGGAACGTTTGGACAAAAGCTCCGGCTCACCGATAACAGGGAATTAACAGAGGAGCACGGCCTGTGTTCTGCTGTTTTTGGTGCACATGCCTATTGCGTGTACTTTGTCTGACAACTCAGACAACAAAGGGATGATTAAGTGAATCAGTCATGTGGAGATGCAAGTAATTGCCAAGAAGCAACCACCTGAAGCTCACACACTGCAGCTCCTCACAGGCTCCACAACAAAAACTCATGCCAGCTATAT
Source organism: Parambassis ranga (assembly GCF_900634625.1). Classification (NCBI taxonomy): domain Eukaryota; kingdom Metazoa; phylum Chordata; class Actinopteri; family Ambassidae; genus Parambassis; species Parambassis ranga. The sequence goes on from NC_041036.1 coordinate 1,230,271, forward strand.
GGAGCAGGCTGAAAAGAGTAGTCTTAGTAGAGGCTGGAAGCGTTTGGTTTTCTCTCCATCTGTGATCAGAGCTGGGTCACTCAGGTCGTACTGATCACTCCCACTGCTCTAACCCTGTTTGCTTACTTCATGTTCCTTATCTCATGACTTATATGGTTTGCAAGGCAGAGCGGGTGCGTTTCATTCACTGAGATCACAGGAAGGGTTTCTGCGACTGACCTTAAATAGAACGGACGCGTTTGTAGACGTCACGTCTCGTTTGTTGTGCAGATAAAATAATTCTCAGGTCAGGTAAATGTTAAAACGTCTGCTCAGATTCCCTCTTCCTCCTTCCTCGTGTTCCGCGGGATGAATGAAGCCTCAGTGGTGAATCCTCCACAGACCATGACCCCGATTCCCTCTTTCATGGGAGACCTGCTGTAGGTGTACAGTGTCCAGCTTTGTGTCACAGACCGCCATGAGGAGGAGGAGGAGGAGCAGGCCCACGCCAGGCACAACATGTGATCAAATATAAATAAACAAGAAATCAGCAGCAGGTCAGATGAAGACTTGACTCTAAACAACAGTGTTGCAGCCGGGTTTCTTCTTGTTCTGCCGTTATGAGCCTTGTACTATTTTAGGTGTTATGACAGCAAGAGGCGAGCATGTGTGCTAACTGCTACATGCTAGCGTTCAAACATCACCAGCACTGACCATGTTTGTTGTTGGTTCTTTCTGGAAATTTCACAGGAAAACTGCAGAACTGGTTTGTTTTAGAGCTGCAGCTGTTTTGACAGTTGATGACTGCCAAGCAAGCTACACACACAGTTTTAAATTTCCCTTTGTCCAAAAATCGTTTAGATACAAAACAATATTTTTTAAATCAATAAAATATTTTTATAATGATACTCCCTCCAGCTGTTGTGAGGCGGTGTAGCTTCCCTGGTTAGTACAACATGCATCTTTTGGTTTAGATCCAAAGCGACACGAGTGAATGATTGAAATTAGGGCTGCAACGAGTACTCGAGTAATATTCGAGGGCAAAATGCATCGAATTTAGTACTCGATGACTCGTTAGTGACGTCATCGGGGATGATTCTCTCGTGGCGTAGCGGGATGAACAGTGTTTCGGGTGTTAGAGGCCGCGAAACGCGGGTGAGGCGTACACACACTCTCACACACACACACAGTTTTGGCGCCGGGCATGGAGACGGTCGCGGGCTGATATTTGTTGCAGCCCTAATTGAAATGTCAGAGACGTTGGGTTATTTAAGGCCCCGTTCACACTGGAGAAAGTCATTCCAGCTAGAGTAGGATTGAGCCCAGACAGCCTTTAAGCTGGATGCGTTCAGACCTATTTTCAAATCTGGCTAGCACACACTTGTGTCCGCACTCAATCCGGCTTCATCCAGCGTGTTTGCGGTCCTCCAAACCACTAGGTGGCGCCTCGTAATATACAGAGGCCGTTCAGGCCGCAGTAGGACCGCGTGTGCGCATGCGTTTTTTTGTCCCGTGTCGCGCCCAGTGAACCGGAAGTAGCATGTCGCTAGCCGGAAGTAGCATGTCGCTAGCCGGATTCGCTCGCCACATTTGCGTTCACACCTGAGCCACATTTGAGCCAATCCGGCTAGATCCACCTCTCGTGGGTGGATCTAGCCGGATTGAAATCAAACTGGATTCAGCCGGATTCGAGGTGTTCACACTCAGAAAAAAACACATCTGGATTGATCTGGATCCGGCCGAATCCTGCTTAAGCCACATTTTTTTCCCCAGTGTGAACGGGGTATAATAGAAGCGATAAGTGAGGATTGTCACAACCGCTAGCTTAGCTAAGTCAGTGTATAATCGTAAACATTCGACCATGTAGAGACAGAAATGACATGCTGAGGTGTAAATAAGATCAATAACACACAGCTGTTTAGTTTAAAGAACAAGGTGTAGACCTCAAGAGGAAAGGTAACAGATGACTTCTGTTGTGATCTGGCGCTATACAGAAAATAAAGGGGAGGGGAACCCTCCAATATCAAAATTGTTTAGGACATTTTGTCGTGTCAGGAAGTGATGACTTAACCATCAATACATTTCGTGGCAGCTGATTGTGTAAACAGACTGTTGTTTGTTTGTTGCACCTTTAAATCCACAGTCCTGTGAGAGCAGTCAACAGTGGCGCCCAGTGCGACGGTGTGAAGGCGTTCTCATTCCATGAGAACATTATAGAAAAACACTTCCTCCAGAAATAATCGACAGGCTCGGCAGAAACAAGCAGCTAATTGACCCTCGCCGTCGGCCCACAGAGGGCTGACGCAGTGGGCTGTGGCGACCTCTCTGTCTCCCTCGGCGATCCAGGCCATTCTCCCAGCCCCTCAGCTCAGCGCCCACGTGTTGTCAGCAGCTCCTGTTACGTAAGCCGTCCTGCCAGACAAAAGCTCAGCCATCCCAGATACAAATCACTGACTGGCCCGTGCTGGCAGCAGGGACGCTAACATTAGCCAGAGATCCACACAAGGTCTTTCTTGTCTTTTGTTGCTGGAAAAAAAATGACCAAAAAAAAAGGTTGAAATATAATTTACTCATTTCTTGAACATGTCGTGTGTGTACATGATTTTTGATAACTGCTTATGTTGTTTTATATCTTAGTAAGTCTGATCCAGCTGCTAACATTAGAGGAATAATTAGATTTCTAGGTATAGTTATATTTAGACATAAGTGTTTTTCTGAGGGAGACCCACCATGTGACGTTACATCAGATGGATCAGAGTGGGCTGACAGGAATGGCCGGCGTTACAGCAGTGACAACAGCTGGACTTTTGTTGAGTACATGGTGTCCACAGCACTTTTATCATCATTTCCTCTTTTTTATTTATGTGGTGTCAGTGTGCTTCACTGTCATAGTGTCACAGGTTAATTTCCTTCAGTGTAACCGTGGGTTCAACACAGGAGCAGCCTGGTCTGACAGCTGCTAACACAAATAGGAAATCCTCCAAAGGGCGAAACCGTCTCATTTACCACAACTGTGACCTTTGAGGATTTATCTCAAACTGAGAGGCAGCTGGAGAATTTTCAGTGATATTAACTGCAAACATTCACATCCCAGGTTTCTGTCTGCATCGGTGGGATGGACATTTGGAAGTCATATTTTTCAGCTTATATCGTGCTTGACAGTCTGGTGTTTGTGGGGCTCCCTGCGTCCCGCATCTGTCCACCAAAAACAAGGCAGCATCCAGCACGCACTGAGCTCCGTCTGAGGGTCACAGAGGTCAAATGACTCACGTTGATCCTGTTTTAGATCTCCTTCCAAATATGACAATAGTCCTTGAAGCTCCTTAAAAAGGCTTCTCACTGATACAGACGTGCACAGTAGACCTAATCAGCAAGAGCTTATCACATCTTAGACTTTGCTACGCTACGCTACGCTTAGCTTAGTCAATGGAGGTCAGTCTATCCAGCTAGCGTGTCATGAGCAACGGTGAGCAAAGAAAATGATCTTCAGTCAGTTCAAATAAATATTTATTTCCTCTCAGGTTATGTTTCCTGAGGATTGCCTTCTTGGTAAACTATAAAATCCAGAGTATAAACTGCTTTTTAAAGGCAGGACTTCCTGTTCTCTGGTACCTATAGCAACACTCTCAGCCCCATGTGTGCGCTTTTTATGCGGCGCTGTTGTCGGGTCAAGAATCCAAACTACATCCGCTGTGTTGAGTCTGAATGAGCGATCTAAAGTCATGTTGTGTAGTGATGATCACACCGATCAGCTGATCTTAACGCCACCGAGCCGACACACTGCGTGAACGTTCGGAGACCCTGCAGGAGTGGCTGACTGTGCAGAGAAGGATCTGGAAATGTACTCTGCTGGTGGAGGAAGTCTGCTCCTCTGCTACACGCCTGACTGTGCAGCTTTTAATAATGATAAAAGGAAGACTCAGGGAGGCAGAGAGAGAGAGAGAGCGTGAGGCGAGAAAGACAGAGAGAGAGAGGTGTAAGGAGAGTAAACTCGTGACTCATCAGGTGCAGTGGAAAAGGGTTCACTGAGTCAGAGATGAGGCAGGAACATCGGGTGGTGGATGAGCCACGAGGCCGATGGGAAGAGATGACTGTAGGTAGATTTTCGATCCACACACTGATTGTGTTGGTGTCCCTGCTTTGCATGCATGTGTGCACAGAACCAAAACATACAAACACGGTTTAGTTCCTCTGCGCCCTGAACCACAGACTTTTAGTCCGCTTCGATTCGTGCCGTTTGTCCGCCTGTGCATCGATTGCCCTCTGCATCCTTTGTGTCATCAACCCGTTGATGCTGACTCTCTCTTTCTTCCAGTGTTGATAATGTTTCTGTATTGATTTCAACTGATGCGACTCACTGTGGGTCCTTTGTATCTGCCACTGAAATTTGAGGAGTCAAACCGTCTAATGGAGCTCGAGGAAGCTTCTAGAGGATCGCCGTGTCCTCACAGGACCCACACACAAAGTTACTTTACGTTTATGATCAAGACTTTTTCTTTGCTTCAACAAATATGATTTAATGAGCAGTCACTTCCTGTATCTGTCACATGGCCGACTAGCCTTGGGTTCTGATTCTAACTGGAGAGGTGACTCACACTCTCAGCCGTTCCGTCGCCACATAATCACCAATTTAAATAATTGTCACATAACAGGAGGAAATTCACAGTGTCAGAGGCCTGTCCGGGTCTCAGCCAGTCTCTGCAGACTGCAGACATGAAAAACTATCTTTATTAAATGTTGAGTGAGTTCACACTTTATTCTGGCTGCTTTTATTTCACACAGATGAGCTGCTGGCTCTCACACGTGGTTTCAGCCTCGTCCTTCCTGCACAGACCTGTAAACGTGTGTCTATTTACACATCGACCAGGTCGTATCTGAAGGCGGGCCTGGTCTCACGTCCAGGATTTGAAATAATCACCCTGACGGCTCCTCTGAATTGTGAACCGTCGATTAAAAACAGGATCCAGACTGACACCACAGAACGTCTCCCTCACGGCAGCCGGCCTGCTTGTGTTGTCGCTTGACTTTTCTAAGGTTTCAGTGCAGATCGGAGCACTTTGTGTGCCGCAGATGGTGTCATGGGTGTGACCGGCGATGGCGAAAAGGTGTCAAGTTCAAAAGCAACCAGGTCACAGCATAGTTACGCTTGAAAAGTGGTTTTATCAGCTCTAACCTGGATCCGATGAGCTCATAGCTGCCAGTTTAACCTTTACTCTACCTGTGCTCTTTGTGTTTTTCCAGGTGAGGTCGGTAGAGTAGCTGAGGGCAGAGGACTGCTCCGCCTTTCCTCCACCCTCGCTGTCCTGACGTGGAGCAGCAGAGTGCCTGTTTGTTGTCCTTTTTTTTTTTTTTATGCCCGGATGCTTCCTGCCAACTTGTGAATTCATGATCACATGACCGTGGATATGGACGCAGTCCTGTCCGACTTTGTCCGTTCCACCGGAGCTGAACCAGGATTGGCCAGAGACCTGCTAGAGGGTGAGTTCACAAGGGGGACGGTGCTAAGACATGTTCACAGCAACACAAACACCGAGCTGAGGCTGACGTAAAATTCACTGTCACCTCCATTAAAAGCCCCTTTAAGGATGTCGACTGCTGGGGATGTGGTCTCAGTCGGTTCCTGTTAATTAAGCTTTCAAACACTAATGGAAGGACAGTACAGGGAGAGTAAACATGACTCCTGTTGCCTAGCAGCAGCACAAGCTGCAGATAAGAATATAGGTTAAAAATGTAATGCGGTGCAGCGGCGAGCCGAGGCGTGCTCCACATTCTGATGTTTGCCCAACTGAAGGAATGCGTCGTTGCCCTTTACATAAGATAAGACGCTGGTAAATATTTAAACTCATCGATGATGCGTCAGAATTCAGACACAGGGCTCAGGTTGGATTCAGACAGATGTCGGCGTCCTCCTCTCTCCGCAGGCAAGAACTGGGATTTCACTGCTGCCCTCAGTGACTTTGAGCAGCTGCGACAGGTGCATGCTGGGAACCTGACCTACACCTTCCCAGAGGAGCGGACGTACCTGCCTCCCGAAAAAGAGATGGCTAGAGTGGGACGGCCTATTCTCCACCGCCAGGATGAGGTGGTGCAAGGTGAGGCAGCCGGCCAGTGAGCGGCGGTATTTATTGCACGTCACAGCTTCTCCTCTGCTCACCCGCCACTTCCTGTCAGCAGCCACAGAGAAGCGTCTGTCGAGAGGCATCTCTCACGCCAGCTCCACCATCGTGTCCCTGGCCCGCTCTCACGTCTCAAGCACCGGCAGCGGTGGCAGCGGTGGCGGTGGCGGTGGCGGCGGCGGCAGCGAGCCGCTCCTGGACACGCCCTTGTGCACGTTCCAACTGCCGGACCTCACCGTGTACCGGGACGACTTCCGCAGCTTCATCGAGAGGGACCTCATCGAGCAGTCGATGATGGTGGCCTTGGAGCATGCGGGTCGGCTGAACTGGTGGACGAAGGTGGTTCCGAACTGCCAGAGTCTGCTGCCCCTGGCGACGAGTGGAGACGGAAACTGCCTGTTACACGCAGCCTCTCTTGGTGAGTAAGACCCCGACACCACGCAGGTTCACACTCCATTAAAAAGGCCTCATTGTTAGCATAAGCTCTAATTGCATTTTACAGCGTTGCAGTGCACACTCACTTAGCCTCTGTGGCCCACTCAGGGCTCCTACTGTAGTCCTGGAAATTAATAATGCCGTGGCTAATGTGCAGGCCTTATAATAGATGTGAGTGTTCCCGGTTCTATTTAAACGGCACTCAGCAGGTGTGCATGTATAATTTTGTCCTGAACCTCCTCATTGTGTCCTGCGGATGTGCGTAGACCGACTCAGTTCTGTGCTCTAACGCAGGCATGTGGGGCTTCCACGACCGAGACCTGATGCTGCGGAAGTCCCTGTACGCGCTGATGGACCACGGGCTGGAGAGAGAAGCACTGAAGCGCAGGTGGAGGTGGCAGCAGACTCAGCAGAACAAGGAGGTGCGTTACAGACCCTGAACATCTCTCTGTGGCAGACTGGGGTCAACTGAAGCTTGATTTAACCCTTTCACTGCTATAATCATAGCAGTTTACTTTCCTTTTTTTAATGATTCTGTCAGAAAATGTTCTTGGTGTTCATTATTTTACCTGTTTTTCTTGACAGATGAAATATAACTTTCTGGTACAAAAATAAACTCAAACTATTTTACATCAACTCTCCTACACTCCACAAAACTCCCGCCCCTGGCACACAAGCAGTGTGGTCATTACCGTAACGAATGTAATATCGATTGAAAGAGCCGTTTCTCAGCTTTTAGAATCCGTTGAGATTTTTTCAACAGTGCGAACACAACCAGAGCTACGGTAGTTTGAACAGCACATGTCAGTTTCTGTCGCCGGCGACAGCTCCGTTTTAGGAGGGTGTAAATTAATCAATTAATCAGTATTGATTCCTTTTTATTTCAGATTAATTCAACCTCTGTGTGTTTGAAAGCCCTAAAAGATCTGCTGCTGTAGTGCAGGTGGAGCTGAAAGAGCCGGGTAGTTCCTGGGGTCACCTCTGTTAGTGTGCGTTGGTGTCAAGCGGCAACCTTCGTGGGGCTCAAAGTGGAAGCCCATGTGAAGTGTCAAAACTTGTAGTTCATGCTGCAACCACTGGGGGCTGGCTCCAAAAGCGAGTAATTTCCCATAGACTCCCATGTTAAAATGGCCGACTTCACAGCAGAAATGAACATGTTTACAGCCTGGTACAAAAAACCACTCTGGTCTCAGATGATTAGTTTCCTTCTAGTGTCAGTTGTACGGGGGGTGAATTTTTTTACAACCCACTAGTTTCAAGTGTATTCGGACTTAAATTACGCATAATTATGGGCGTTGCCGCTTGAGTGACAGACGGTTGACGTATCACAGCGTGAGTTTCCTGCTTCCACGATCGCCCGCCCCCCTAAACCCCGCTCGTGCTCCCCCTCTTTGTCCATATTTGGAGTTTTGGCGGACGTGACGCTGCCAACATGGCGGCGGCCATCAACGTCCTGGAACCTCCCACCGAGCCTCAGAACGGCTCTTCAGAAACAAACGGGTGACGTCACAGAAGCTCTGTCCATAGTTTTTACTGTCAATGGTTTAACCACATGATCTGTCAGCCATAGAGTCTCCGCCCAGCGCTGGTACTATATTCAACACCAGCAGGAAACTCGTTGGAGTTGTGAAAGCAGCGTACTTTTCCTAGAAAACAGGCGTTACAGCACACAGTGTGTTTATTTTGAAGTAGGTGGAGGTGGCACGCTGACACCACACAGTGACGACTGTTCTCCCACAGCTGTGGCTACACACAAAACTTTGTGATGCCAGTATGTGTAACTGTAAAATATATATGTATGTGTGTCCTTGTGCCCATATATGGGAGTTTAACCTGATATTTATTAGTGTTGTGCTGCCGGCTCCTTTGTCAGAGTGTCACCCTGTGGTGAGGCGCCACCACGTCAGAGCATGCTTCTGTGACATTTGACACTCGCTCTCTAAATGGCAGATATATGTGCGTGTCCTTCCTTTCTCCTCAGTCTGGCCTGGTGTACACGGAGGAGGAGTGGCAGAAAGAGTGGAATGAGCTGCTGAAGCTCGCCTCCAGCGAGCCGAGAATACACTACAGCACCAACGGCACCAACGGGTAAGGCCCGGGCCGGGGACAATGCAGCGTCTGTTAACCCACCCAGACGTGGTCACACTCATGTTTTTATTCATGAACACACAATCAGGACTGGGTGGTCCGGCTCTCAGTCACTCCCTTCACTGTGATAAGCATAAGGTTTATTATACAGATTATCAAGTCGCCATAGAAAGTTGAAAGTCCTGTTCTGCACGCGGCTCATGTGTTGTCGCTGTCTTTGCAGAGCGGAGTCCTCAGATGAGCCGGTTTACGAGAGTCTAGAGGAGTTCCACGTCTTTGTCTTGGCTCACGTCCTGAGAAGGCCCATTGTGGTGGTGGCAGACACCATGCTGAGAGACTCGGGAGGAGAGGGTGAGGGTGTCTGCAGTCAGGCAGCCATATTGTTCTATTACCACTCCATGCACGGCTCCACAGCGTACACGGCAGCTGATCCTCTCAGCCTTTTTCCAGATATCTAAATGTCCTTGTTCCTCTCCCTCTAGCCTTTGCTCCCATTCCGTTCGGAGGCATCTACCTACCACTGGAAGTGCCAGCTGCCAAGTGCCATCGCTCCCCCCTCGTCCTGGCATACGACCAGGCGCACTTTTCTGCCCTGGTGTCCATGGAGCAAAAGGACAGCTCCAAAGAGCAAGGTGATACCCTGCATCCATCCACAGTTATTATCATGGAAATATAGATTTTATTGGAGCCACTCTTAACTTTTGTTGTTCATACGTGCATAAATCCCACCGGACGTTCACTTCCTTAGATAAAATCCCTCCTGTGTGTGTGTATACAGTGACCCTTGAAGCTCAAAAATAGAAATGTGTCCAACCTCCCAGAGCGGGTTAAGTCAGAGTCTGTGAGTGAAATGTAAAATCTGGGATCTTTCCTCTCTTTCGTCTCGACCCGCAGTTGTGATCCCTCTGACTGACTCGGAGCACAAAATGCTGCCTCTGCACTTCGCCGTGGATCCAGGGAAGGACTGGGAGTGGGGGAAGGATGACACGGACAATGTGATGCTGGCAAGGTAAAAAAAAATAAAACACATCACAGAGTCACGTGTCGACTTGCATGAGCGTACCTCACAGCTTACAGCTGCTCATGAGCACCGAGCGTCGTGTGTGGGGATTGACCCCTGACTTCAGATTAGCGACACTCACTGCCACTGACAATAAGATTAGCTCTAAGTACCTTCTGTGAATGAGGCACCGGAATAGTGACTCAGTAAAAATAACCGTCCGCCTGATTTACGTCAGGACACTGGATGTCTAGCTCAGACGGAGGTGATGTAAGAATGTGAGTGGCTGTTAATGTTTGCTGAATGTTAATCAGTACTCAGGTTTAACCAGCCGAGGCACTGCTCTCTCCAGCAGACCTGTACGTGCCTGTCGCCTGCTCTGGATCTTTACGCATGCGCTGTATGACATATGATGAACAGCTCCCTTCACTGACTTGTTTTCTCTCTCTCTCTCTCTCTCTCTCCCCGCCCAGCGTGGCTCTGTCTTTGGAGGCCAAGCTGCAGATGTTGCACACCTACATGACGGTCGCCTGGCTGCCGCTGCCCTGCGAGGTAAAGATCAGGCTGCGAGGGACGCGAAACCATATCAGCCAGATATTGATCATAGCAGAAAATGGGCAAATAAACTGATACTAACACTCACTCTGCCAGATGACGCATAACAAATGGCATCCTTACATGAGTGAGTGGGATATTATGTCTGCGACGTGGAGGATTTTAAATCGTCTGACAGCAGAGATGCTGCTTTTAATGATGGAGCGATCAATAACAACTTCTCTGGTTATTATTTATGAGCACATCAAAGGGGGACCGACAGCAGCCCGTGTCCCAGAGTTTGGTTTTCCTCTGGTTGAAAGAAAACAAGGCTGTGATTTCTTTCCTTTTCCACTCTGACTGCTGCACACACTGTGTGTTAAAAACAGCAGCAGCAGCAGCAGCAGCGGGCCGTTCAGGTCAAAGAGTCACGCCACGCAAACGCTGCCACAAAGGTCCTCTTGTGTGCCACATTCTCCGGCAGCAGCAGCAGCAGCAGCAGCAGCAGCAGCAGCAGGCTGCTCAGTGGGACGATGAGTCCTTGTTTAGTTCAGCATACAGTTAACTACAGGAAAGCTGTCGTTATTTCTGAAGGAGTGCGTCACCGTGCGGGTCGTGGCTTTTCCAAATATGGCACCTGACTTCTTTAAAGTGTTATGAAATGAGACTGAGTCATCAAAGTTTTTTGACATCAGTAGGCAAAGAAGCAGCTCCGTGAGTCACTCTTCTCACTTCCCTGATATCTTTCCTCCACACCTGAGTCTCCTGACACTCAGGGATTATTTTAAATGTTATAACACGTTGTATTTTTGTCCTCTCTGACCCGATGTTTCTGCTCTGCAGCAGGCCCCTCTGGCCCAGCCAGAGTCCCCCACAGCATCAGCAGGAGAGGATGCCCGAACGCCTCCCGACTCAGGAGAGTCAGACAAGGAGTCGGTCAGCAGCAGCTCCAATGGGAATGGAGACGCCACAACAGCGTCGACGGTCAACGGGAGCAGCACACTGGCCAAGAACAACTCCTCTTCCTCATCAAGTTCCTCCTGCAGCGGCTCAGCAGGGACGGGGAAGGACAAAACCAAGAAGGAGAAGGACAAAGATAAAGACAAGAAGAGGGCGGACTCTGTGGCCAACAAGCTCGGCAGCTTTGGAAAGAGCCTGGGCAGCAAGCTGAAGAAAAACGTGGGCGGACTGATGACAGGAAAGAACGCTGGAGTCGGAGGTGCCAAGCAGGAGGGTGGGGAGAAGAAGAAGGGCTCGTTCAGGGGGAGGAAGGGCAGCAAGGACAGCTCGCCTTCAGCCCACGCCTCGGAGGACTCTGGGAAAGGCTCCCCCTCCTCAGGCAGCGAGCGCCTCAACGGAACAGGAAGCAGCATGAGCAGCAGCGGGGGGAGCAGCACGGAGAGCGAGACCTACAAGTACAGCGCTGACGTGAAGGTCAGCCTGGGCATCCTGCGCGCCGCCATGCAAGGGGAACGGAAATGCATCTTCGCCAGCCTCCTCACCACCAGCAACCGGCAGCCCTTCCAGGAGGAGATGATCCAGCGCTACCTGGCCGACGCCGAGGAGCGCTTCCGGGCCGAGCAGGAGCAGCAGCGCCGCGACGCAGAGAGGAAAGGCGTCGTGAACAGCATCCAGCCGCCCAAGAAGGAGGTGGTTGGAGGCATGGAGCTGAGCTACCGGCCGTACGAGGCCAAAGAGGAGCTGTCGGAGAACCCCTCGCCCTCTTTTAACCAACTCAAGCCTCTGAGTCCCTCTATGTACGCGGGGGTCGTGCCCATCCCCCGGCCTTCCTTCATAGACCAGCCTCCTGCCGCCGCCCCCCTCGCTCAGCCTCTTCACATGCACGGATACTTGGACACTCGACGTCAGCTTGCCGGCGGTTCCCCAGCAACCTCTTACCCCGGCCTCCCCTCCTACGCAACCCTCCCCCGGCACTGCCCCGCCACACAGGTCCTCCCCCCACACCCCCAGTACACAAACACACAGGGCCCCTCCTCCCTCAGCCCCTCTCGTCTCGCGCCTTCGTACCCCCCTGAGTTCGACCCGCCGGACTACCCCGGAGCCGAACCGGGGAACTACACCAACGGCTTCCGGGACATAACCGCCAACCTGGACTCCCGGAGCGGGCAGCCCCCAATCAGACACTACTCTCTGGGCAGCGCGGGCGGTCTGGTCAGCCTGCAGTCCAGCCGCTGTAGGACACCAAGCTGCACCTACTACGGACACCCCGAAACGGGCAACTACTGCTCCTACTGTTACCGGGAGGAGCTGAAGAAGAGGGAGACGGAACCAGCCATCCACAGGTTCTGAACGGACCTCGCTGCGGCTTGAATTTGATGAGTGGCCTTTTTTTTTGTTGACTGGAGCAGATCAGCCTCAGAAAGGAGACGGAAAGGCGACCATCTCCCTCCCTGTTTTGTTTTCTTTCTTTTTTAGTCATGTCATTTCCTGTTGACAGAGTAAACAGGGTGGATTAACGTAGGACAAACTAACTGCACTTCTGTTACATTTTGCTGTGGCTCTTATGCAGGCGTTTAGTGTGTGTGTGTGTGTGTGTGTGAGGACTACAGGCTCTCCTCTGATTTCGAGTTGAACGCCTTGCTACTGTCTCCTGATGGAGAGAATGTATAATGGCAGGCGCCCATACACATACAGTACATGCACTGTCACACACACACACACACACACAGCGATGCAAGCACAAACAGAGCGTCTCCAAGTGAAGTCTGTTTAGGGTCATTTCAGTGTTACACACTACACTACTATTGCCAGATGCTTGGGTCATACGTACCTCGGAAAAAACAGCGATGCTAATGCGGTGCTAAAGCAAACACACAGGTCCACTGCTCTGCACTGTTAGCATTTTTACTGTATCTGTAAATTGGAGTATGAAGATGTCAGACTGGGTCACATGACTGGCCGAACAAACACGCCGCAGTACCACGCGCAGCACTGTGGTACGATGCGCCTCTTCTCGATCAGGTCTTCCTGTTTCTCTGACAGTGTTGTTGGATATTTGTGGCCTGCAGTAGATGACAGAGTCTAAAGTTTTTGTTTTTCTTTTTCTTTTTTTGGAGACACGATGCAAGTCAAATGATTTCATCATATTTCTGAGATGTCAGACAGACGTGAGGCTGGAAGCAGAGAGAGCTCAGCGCTCAGCGCAGCTTCTGAAGAAGCACGCAAACACAAAACAGCCGTAAAAAAGGAAGACACAACAGAAATGTTTCCAGGGATCTTCACACGTTAGAGGACGGACAGAGATCATGTGATGCTCGTGATGATGGAAATGATCCCTTTAACCATGCTGCAGCTTCTATTTTTATACTTAAAGTGAAGAGCAGTTCTCAGAAATACTCGTGTACCCTTGAATTGTCCAACAGTCGTGACAGTGAAAGGGTCAATTTTACAGTTTTGTCATCACGACAAAAGCTTGTTGTTTTTCCAGAATACAACTGTTCTGGTTTCAACTTTGAAGTCCCAGCTTCAGCAGTCAGAAGCTGGAATGATTGAAGTGACAGTGAATGCATCAGGACTGCAGTTATTGAACGCACCACGTCAGCAAAGGGGTGTGCTGAAATGTTTAATAAAATGTAAAATTACATCTGAAATTAAAGCGACAGCATCCTTAACATCCTAACAAACACTGACTGACACCACGTCGGTCGACCGGAAACATTTCTGTTGTGTCCCCGTGTGTCGTCACAGCTGTTTCTGTGTGTGTTTCCTGAAGCTGCGGTTGTAGTGACCTCTCTCAGCCACCGTACTCAGCATGATAATAAAAAAAACAGCAGCGCGGTCGCCTCCAGGTTCTGTGTCAGTGACGCCGGCGGTCTGCTGGATGTTCGCTCTGTCGCTGCAGTCATCGTCGTTCTTCATTTCTGGCGAATCCAGCCGCTTTTTGCACAAATTCAAGCACTTTCCTGACGTCCGTAGATACAGACTCGTCCCCCGGACCCTCCCCGCAGACACTGCCACCACCAGGGGCCTGAAGGTTTTCAGCGATGTCGGTCTGACTTGTTGCCTTGTTTCAGCGTCTGTCCTCGGCTGCTTGCTCTGCCGCCTGCAGCTGCTTGTTCGACTACTGCCCCGAGTTATTATTATTATTATTATTATTATTATTGCTTTTGATATGGGCTCACGTTGCGTTCGAGTCTTCCTTGAAATTTCAGAATTTTTCTGCCTGAATGACTACTAAATTTACTTAAGTCATAGTTTTTATTGCCCCTTTATAGATGAGGAATCATTTAAAACACCTGTAGATCTTTTGAAAAGCACAATTTAGTATGCAAGTCACTGCCTTGCCCATGTGAGGGCGCTCTCGTTTTGTTTTTCTCTGTGTTTGCCCTCCTGTCCTTTTTTTCTCCCAAACTACAGACATTAAAATAATGTTTAACATCATGTAACACTACCGTACGCAGGCCGAGGAGGGGTTCGTTTGGTTGTTTCTGTTTTTGCCGTGCATTTAAAGTGACACTAATGACGATAACACACTTCGATTCTTGCTGTTTCCCAGAGGACGTGGGTTTGCCGTGTTTCTGTGTCCTGATGCGTTCATGCGCTCGGCGCTCTCCGGGCGTGGGTGATGCCTGTTTGTTGTGTTCGTGTGTGCGTTCTCCTCCTCCCTCCCTTCTAAAGTAATAATTTGCCTCAGAAGCATCTCGACAGGCTACGAACACGTTTGTTTTGTATTACAAAAGAAAACCAGTGAAAGGTTGTACAAATATGTTGCGAGTTATTTTTGTAAGCCCAAAGTTTTACAGTGTTTTTAAAAGGGTAAGAATGTATGTTGTTGGAAGGAGGTGATGACGAGCCTGGATCTTTGGGGTTGAATTGGTAGCTGTGGAAGGCGACTCCCCTCTTCCTCCTCCTCTTCTTCCTCCTTCCTCCTCCTCCTCTTCCTTCTCTTCTTCCTCCTCTTCTTCCTCCTCCTCCTCCTCCTCCTCTTCTTCTTCCTCCTCCTCCTCCTCCTCTTCCTCCTCCTCTTCTTCCTCCTCCTCCTCCTCCTCTTCCTCCTCCTCTTCTTCCTCCTCCTTCTCCTCCTCCTCCTCCTCTTCCTCCTCTTCTTCCTCCTCTTCCTCCTCCTCCTCCTTCTCCTCTTCCTCCTCCTCCTCCTCCTCCTCCTCCTCCTCTTCCTCCTCCTCCTCCTCCTCCTCCTCCTTCTCCTCTTCTTCCTCCTCTTCTTCCTCCTCCTCCTCCTCCTCCTCCTCTTCCTCCTCCTCCTCCTCCTCTTCTTCTTCCTCCTCCTCTTCCTCCTCCTCCTCCTCCTCTTCTTCTTCCTCCTCCTCCTCCTCTTCTTCTTCCTCCTCTTCTTCCTCCTCCTCCTCCTCTTCTTCCTCCTCCTCCTCCTCCTCCTCCTCTTCTTCTTCCTCCTCCTCCTCCTCTTCTTCTTCCTCCTCCTCTTCCTCCTCCTTCTCCCCCTCCTCCTCTTCCTCCTCCTCCTCCTCCTCCTCCTCCTCCTCCTCCTCCTCCTCTTCTTCCTCCTCCTCCTCCTCTTCCTCCTTCAGACAGGCTCTCGTTGTGAACTAATGTCCTCGATGCTGACCTACGATTTGAGAATTTATATTTATAGTGAGATTTTTTAATAGGTTTCCTTGTGGAATGTTTAGTTCAGATCATTTCTAGGATGTTCTTTCTCACATGGTCCAGGCTTTTATTTGTTTGTTTTTATGCATTTTGTTTGTTTGTTTGTTTGTTTGTTTATTTTCTACCACACTCATGCTCAAACATGGCAGAGACATCACATCTCCCCGCTACACAGACAAACAACAAACGGATCAGAATTCATTGTATTCCTGCCACACAGCTGACCCGGTATATACATATATATATATATATATATATATATATATTTTATATATAAATATAATGTGCGACACCGTCATCAGTAACGGTACCTTGGATTACTCGGTTAGTTGCATGGGACTGGAAGTGTTGCATGTAAATTGCAAAGCGTTCTACCAAGTTTGTGCATTATTTGAACTTTTCAGTCGTTCCTGTTTTGTTCTGTTTTGATTTCGTTCATTCGTGTGAGAGCAGCGCCCCCGGTGGCTGTGTGACAGCTGTGCAATCTGGATAGAAAGAACATCAGAGTTTATGTTAGGTTAATATTATTATTATAATTATTATAATTTTTTTGCACCGTTTGAATAAATTCTCATTGTATTTCAAGATGGTGCTCTGTTTCCTCTCTTTATTTGGTTTTTGTTTTTATTTGTCAACAAAAAGAAAAATGAAGGTTTTATGATGAGTTTAGGGGAATTTCTTTGAATTTTTAATAAATAATTTAATTTATATTTATCTGGAGTGTGTTAAACTAATTATATTTTGACCAGTTGTTGGCAAACCAAAAAATTCTAGAAGCTTCCTTTGATATTTATTATTTTTTTTGGACATTTTTTAGAACAAAATTATGGAAATATAAATAACTTTGGATAGTGTGGTGCCATCCATCACTTCCTGAGTGGACACATGAAGAGGACTAAAAGTGGAAGTTTCCTCTGTAGCTAATAATAACCTCTTTATTATGAATGGATGGAGCAGCGACATGAAAACATGTCGGAGTAAATAAAGTTGATGGACGAGAGCTCATATCTGACTGTCAGCTGTCATGTGTGTGTCGCTCTGTATCCCCCGCGCCTCGCTGCATTATACATCGATGAATAACTCCAGCTCAGATGATGGAAGGTCCTGTGTCTGCGGCTGTTTTATGTATCAGAGAAATCGGAGACCCTTATGTAATATTGAACAGTCCCTCGTGTGGTCAAAAATCCAGACCTCTCTCTGTTATCGTTCCCAGCGACTCCCCACCTGTTCAGCAGGACGTCGATCCTGTTCAGGAGGATCGCTCAGACTGTCCTCTGAACTCCTGGAGGAAAAACAGACTCCTGGAGGTTTCTGTCCACACGTTTGGATGAGAGAGAGGAGGAGGGCGTCCACTCAGGGACCTGCTGCAGGATTAAAACAGGTACAGCTGAGCAGAGGAGGCTGCAGGTGGTAAATGAGCAGGATTATTTCTGTTTGAAGGTAAAGAGCCTAAAGTTCTTTTTACGCATGTATGGAATTATAATCTGTGTGCAGCAAACAGCAGACGTGTTATATATATATGTGTGTGTGTGTGTGTGTGTGTAAAGATTATTTTGGGAATATCATATTTGGACACCAGAATAATGAGACCTTACCGAGGAAGTCTTCATACCGCCATGATGGCTCTGAAAGGGCCAAATTCCAGAATATAAAGACTGCTCTGCAGCCTGTACTGACTCTATTTTTACTTAAAGCTACACTGTGGATTGGTCGTCTCCCCCTTCTGGCAGTGTGAAGGATTACACAAACACTGCTGCTTTTTCCTGTCCGAAAATGATGGTTCTGCTTGTTTTCAGTCAGGACACTTAGACCCCGTTCACACTGGGGAAAGTGAAATCCGGTTAGAGCGGGATTCGGGCCGTATCTGGATATATCCGGATAGGTTTTTTTTCTGAGTCTGAACAACACGAATCTGGATATTGATCTCGGTCCACCTCTCGGAGGTGGATCTAGCCGGATTGGCTTACATCTGGCTCAGGTCTGAACGCAAATGCGGCCGCTAGCGACGTGATACTT